>NC_143160.1:12349354-12537286 GCF_041381405.1 Jatropha curcas
AAAAAAAAAAATTGGAAAAATTAATCGCAAAATAAAACTAACCTCAGATTTTCGCAACAGGCTGACCGGAGTGCAAAGCGAGCGGGGCTGCCGGCGTCAGGCGGGCTGGAACGGTGTCAGGAGGGGCCGGAGTGGCGCTGCGGACGGAGGAGAGAGAAGGAGAAGAAGAAAGAAGAAGAAGAAAAAAGAGAGGGCCCGACGCTTAAAGTCCTAAAATTTGCGACCGACATATCGCGCAAATGTTATAACTATCGGTCGCAATTTTTAATGAGCCGACGTCGTTTGACTAGGCTCAAAATTTGCGACCGATTTGCGACTAACTATATCGGTCGCAAAAAATGGTCGCAATGTAGTCTCCAATCGGTCTCAGAACTTTGGCCCATTTTTTACGCGCGAAGTTTTGCGACAGAAGAACATGTAGTCGCAAATCGGTCGCAAAATCGGTCGCAAATCCGTAGTACAGAGGTTGCAAATCATTAACCATTCTCGCGGGAACTTTCAGCGCCAAATTTTGCGACCGGTGGCTTATAATAGCAAATCGGTCTCAAAATTGCGACCGAATTAAGTCGGTCGCAAAAATCGGTCGCAATTTTGCGTTTTTTTTGTAGTGTAATATGTTTATTAAGCACTTATACTGCATAAAAACTCAATAAATATACTACAAGAGACTTAAATAAAATAATTTCATAACACATCTTTATTGGTTAATTTATGAAGAAACTTCATTTAGAAGGCAGGGTCAAGAACTCATTTCATTTTTTTTAAAATATACATTTATATATATAGGGAAATGTACTTATAAACATCATAAAATTTTTTTGTTTATAATTAAGCATATTCATTCATAGCAGCTGGAACCATAATCTATAAGCCCAAATTGAAATGCAGTCCCATACTGGATTGATCTCCTTTTTGCTTATAAATAATAATAATAATAATAATAATAAGATAACCTCAAGTAATAATAAAAGCATATGCACATGCATATAGATATACATATATTATAGTTTGTACTATATACTAGTATTGAGAGTTTACATAAATTTTAATAACATATATCCGCTCACATACATATGACTATTCTGTTAACCATTCTATACATCATACAAGATTCTAAAAAGGAACTATATACCAATAGCTACGGTAGTAGCTCTTATATTTACAATGATTTAAAAAGAATCCTGCAACTAGCAGGACTCACTCTCTTACTTTCTCCTTTCCCTTTCCTGCGATAGTACAAAAAGCACTGTCGCTGAGCAAATTGCTTAGTGGTACACTATATAAAATCAAGTGTCATTTAATTTTTTCAATGTTAACCATAACTATGAATAAAACTTCATATGAAAATCTTTTTCATTTAATCTTTTTTGAAAATCGATCTTTCTCTCAACTCAGTAAAGAGTTTAGTAAGAAAGTATATCACATAGTGATAGAAATTCTTTGTTCAAAAATCAATAACTGTCTTTTTATGAAAATGGTTGTGGAGCATTATAATCATAAGGAAAGCATTAATTCAATTGTAAGTAAAACATTCTTTTAAGAAATTTGACAATACCCAATTTAGTCTCAACAGCTTAAATAGACTCAACCTGAATGGTCATTAGTGTCCTATGAGCTCATCAAGACAAGTTATCTCAACATAAATCGGTGATTTTTATTTCAATAGAAGAGGGACAATCTCAACCTCATTTAGAGGGAACATATCATTTCTTATCATCAATCACAATATCAACTTGAACAATTGAAGTTATATCGGTAGGACAATAACTATGTCTGTCAGCTGTTGTGAGACTATAAATCATTTCATATATTAATATAATTGAAAACACATTGGGCAACAATCCCTTTCCACAACTACTACTAAAAACATTCATTCACAACTGCCCCTTATATTACAGATAATAATTGGCCAACATCCTCCTTTCTCATATAAACAACTTTCAATTTAACTTTTTAAAATCATAAGGTATCAAAATCATACTTCTTCTTTTCAAAATCCATAAATCTCCGTTCCAATATTTCTTTTATTCATAAATCATTTATTGATTTTGGAATGTGAAATCAAATATATTTTGGTTTTAACAAAATAAGAAAAGAGTAATGCACTAACCTGAATTGGAAGGCTCTCATAACCTTACTCCTCTACGTACTGACTTATCTTTCAATCCCTTCCTCTCAGATACTGAAGCATGAAATTAATATCATATTAACTCAATACTACTCAATAAATACACACATACTATCCTAGGAATGTAAATTAAGTATTGAAATATAGTATTCATGCTTTTCCTTCAATTTCACTATGCTTAACCAACTACAATATGACCTTAATTTAGGCATAAATTACTTTCAATTTCCAACTCTTAATCTCATCCTAGAAATATAAAATAATAACTAAAATAATGGGACTTAATAACATATTAAAAGTATGCTAAACTCTTACAAACTAATGGAATATATGATTTTCATCATATGAGTAGTTGTCTTTCTTTGGCTATATCTCTAGTTTTTTAAATTCATTTGTCCTGAAATTTTAACAGCATCTTCCTCAAACCTCAGGCTACTCCTATGTAAAATTTCCTGAATTTTGGAGCTTATTTACATAGGCCAAATAACCTAAATAACATAGTTAATTTTCATATATCAGAATGTCTAATCCATAGATTATCAATCAAATGAATAAAATTATCCAAGTTGGTCGATTATGCAAACTTAATATCAAATTCATGCTTAACCATCCTCCACCACTATAAATCACCTTAAAGTACTTTTAATCACTTCATTCTCACCAAGTCAGCAACAATAAGCAAGCACATCCACTACAAGAAAAACGCTAATTTGCGACCGAAATTTGCGACCGACAACTATCGGTCGCAAATTTGCGACTGATTTGCTACACAAGAACAAACAGTCGCAAATTTTAGCGGTAACAATTCCCGCAATTTGTTTCTCATTTTGCGACTACTATGTGACAGATTTGCGACCGATTTGCGACTAAGGGTTATTCCGTCGCAAAAATTTTCGCGGTTCAAAATTAGGAATAACTTTTGCGATCGATATGCGACATATTTGAGACCGACTTATTGCGACCGACTGTGGTAGTCGCAAATAGGTCGCAAAATTACACGAAAGTAAAACGACGTCGCAGGGTAAAAAATTGCGACCGATATTAATAGCATTTGCGACCGACTGTCGGTCGCAAATTTTAGGGCTTTAAAACACCCTCCTTCTTCTTTCTTCTTCTTTCTTTCTTCTCCTCCTCCTCTCCTCTCCTCTGTTCACAGGCCGCTCCAGCCGCTCCTGACGCTGCTCCAGCCCAGCCTGACGCCACTGCAGCCCCTCGTGACGCCGCTCCAGCCCCTCCGATCACTCCACCCGTCTTCTTGAGGTATTTTGCGATTTGTGTTTCGAATTTTTTGAATTTCATTTTTTTTTTTTTTGCGATTTATTTGTCTTTGGGCATAATTATTTGTATATTTGTAACGTATTTAGTTTATTGCATCTTATTGTTTCATTGAAACTAGTCTGTTGAGCATCATAATCAATTCTCATTGAGCTAATGATTTCCAGCTACATTGCTCATATTTTTCTTCGTAATTGTTTGTTTCTTTCATATTTCAACACTTTTTTTTTTCTAATTGTTTAGCTGTTCCTTATATTTTGCCATGTCGCTTTATTAGGTTACCTCTTATTCTATAATTGATAACTGTCCCTATAAGGCAATAACCTTTTATGTACCTGTTAAAACTGTTTCCATAACAATTTAAGAATAGTCTATTTCATAGAAACAATAATGCATAGCAATTTAAATTGGATGAGCCTGTATTTGTCTATTGTTCAATCAAAATTAATGATAAGATGAACAAAGATATGTCTGCAATTTGAGCCCATTTGAATTGGAAATTATGTCACCAAAGCTTTACAATACAAATTTAAAGGCCTCCTAGCAGCTATTCTTAAAGAAAATAAAAAAGAGATGGCAGTAATTTTTTATTAAAAATTTTTTTATTATCAATTATATATTTTTAATTTACGTAAATGTATGAATGTGGGGAAATATATGAATTGTGCAAAACGGACATTAATATTATTTATATTCAACGTAAACTGCTTCCTAATTAATATATTTTTAGTTCTTTCTGTTTAATTTTTTTTTCTTTTAAATCATGTTGGTCTTACATAAAATAGCATCTCAAAAGAGTGTGTTTGTGTGTATATATAAAATCCCTCCCTCCCATCCTTTCAATCCTAATTGTAGTAGATCCAATCCATAAGTTAGAAAGCACTACTACATGTTCATTACCATCATCATAAGTACAGTACTGCTAATGATGATAAAAACCTAGAAATTGATTAAGGTAGAGAAATAGAAAGAAATTAATTAAGAAAGATAAGTTCTATTACATAAGTACTGAAAATTAACTAGCAATTATTAAATAATTGATCATTAAGCTCTATTATTGCATTAGTAAATTGCTAATTATGGCAGCTTGTGCATTTTGTGCATTTTGTGTTGGACCTTATTAGCAGCTCAGGAACTGAAGCATCTTTTGTAGCCAGATATGGCTGTTTGGTTATCATAGAAAATGTAAGGCTCTTTGAAATTTTTAGATCAAAACTTAAAGTTATATGCTTGTTCAAACTAAATTTGGTTTTAGTGCTTTGCAGGTTGAGCGTCTAGCTGTTGGAGCATTAGTCTCTATAAGGGGAATTGGTCGTGTCAAGATTGTGAAATTTTTGCAGGTGAATTTCAAAAGACTAAAGTGCCAACTAATTCGATGCCTTTTCACAACTATAAAAGAAGATGATTTCAGTTTTTGTAGAGAGAATTGTATGCTACTACAGACAAGCTGTACATTCTTACAGACTACTCTTTTTCTTGTTTACCAGGCTAGAATATATTCTCCTTTCTCTTTGAGAAAAGTTAGCCTGCAGTTGTGAATTATGCAGCCTATGCATATGTGCAGTGTGCTGGCCATAATTATTTGTTTATCATCATCTTAGTTCAATGATTAAATTATCCATTTGTGTTCTGTAGTGTTTGTTTTAAACATTATTAGTTCAATGATATAATAAAGTAAATCCATTTGAATGTATCCAATTAAGTGTTGGGTATGTCGTTTGAACTTTCAAGTTTTGGGTCGGCTATTTAGTACCATCCTATATGCCATTGGTGAACCCGTTGTTAGCCGATGTGATAGGCGTTTTAAGGGTATAACCGGCAATAAGGATCAGGGTATATCAAGCTAGGACCGCAACTTAAAGTATTAAGGCACTGACCGCGGCTTATTTGGTAGCATAAAATGGATCCTTTGTTATATACATCTACTAGTAATAATAAAATGAATGTTTCTACAGATACTAATAGGATAATTCATAAAAATGAATTAAATTTTCAAAATACTGATAAAGCTATTGATGATGAAAAACATTTTCAAATGACTAGAAAACATATTTCTAAAATGAAAAAAGAACATATTAAAACATCATTAAAATTTCTTAAACAAGAAGAAATTAAAACAGATTTTATAAAAGAAATTACACAACCTTTAAATTTAATAAAATTAAATGGGATCATAAAATCACATAAATTTGATGAATTAGAAGAAGAATATTTCAATTATAGATTAAAAAATCACACTGGTATATCATTCTTTGATTGGTATACATTAATTAAAGATAATAAAGATTATAAAAGTTTAAATTCAAGTCGTAAAACAACTAAAAAACCTGATTTTAAAGAGATAATTTGTTTTAAAATGCGGCAAGAAAGGACACACATCTAAATTTTGTAAATCCAAGTCTAAAAATGAATTAGTTCGCCTATTAAAAGATTCACTAAGTAGACTTGAGGTTCAATCTGACACTACTCAACCAGTAGCTATGGACATTCCTCAAACCTCTAATAGTCAAACAGCCAATCCTAAAATCAATAAACTTGACTATAAAACTATAATATGTTTTTTTTGTGGTAAGATAGGCCATACATCCAAGTTTTATTGAATCCCACATTTCGTCAATTTTTGAAAGAAAAATCTAAACGAAAGAAATCCAATAAAATTAAAAATTCAATTTGTTATAACTGTGGTGTTCAAGGCCATCAGTCTAAATTTTGTAGATCAAAAAATAAATTAAACAAAGATTCTAAAACCATAGGAAATATCACTCAAACTAGTGAGCTAGGAATAGCAACTAGTTCTTCATTTAAAACTCTAAGTGTTCTTAGTAAAGAAGCAATTGAAACAAGCTTAATAAAAGAAATTTCTAAAACTACAAATTTACTAAAAATGAAAAAGATATTAAAAACTTATACTTTTGAAGAATTAAAATATGAATATTTAGAATATAAACTAAATAACCAAAATGAGATAAAATTCTTTGACCGGTATAAATCAATTAAAGAGAATCAATCTGATAAAAGGTTAATAACTCGTAACGATAAACCAATTGTAACGGAAAATATACAAGAACAAATTCTTTTGACACCTTTTCAGTCCAGTCCAACAGAATTGGTAACTATATTAAAAGAACAATTACGTAAAATTGAAGTTCCTAGTACTTCTCAAGAATCAAGGAACATAAATATGATAGAAGAAAACACCAACTCTGATGTTAGTGAACCTGACTCAGAAGATGCTAAAGAAGATGCTAAAAGATTTGAATTAAACCATATAACTCATAATGCAATCGTAAATAGGGCACCAGACTTAGGAATTATTGATAAACCTAATTCGTTGTCTCAATTTAAATATAATGCTTCAACAATCTATGAATGGAACATAGATGGTTTAAGTGAATATAATATATTAAGTATTTTGCAACAAATGACAATGTCTGCAAATGCTTATAAAACCCAGTCAACTATTTCTGATAAAGCTATAGCAGAAATCCTCATTGCGGGATTTACTGGACAACTTAAAGGTTGGTGGGATTATCACCTAACTGACCAACAACATGAAGAAATTTTAAATAAAATTCAAGTAAATGATGATAGTGAACCTGTATATGATGAGAATGGTGATGTAATTCAGGATGCTGTGTCATCTTTAATTCTCACTATTTCATTACATTTTATAGGAGATCCATCTCACTTACAAGATAAAAATGGTGAATTATTAAGTAATCTTAAATGTCGAAAATTAAGTGATTTTCAAGAATATAAAACCACTTTCCTTACAAGACTAATGTTAAGGGAAGATTCAAATCAAGCCTTTTGGAAAGAGAAGTTCTTAGCTGGACTACCTTTCTACTTAGGCGAGAAGATTAGGAATTCTATAAAACAATAGTTTGGTAATCCAATCCCGTATGATACATTGACTTATGGTCAATTAAATAGTATCATTCAAAAGGCCGGATTACAAATCTGTCATGATTTAAAGATTCAATTAAATTTAAAATCTGAAATGCGTAAAACTCAAAAAGGATTAGGATCCTTTTGTAAACAATTTGGTTATGACATGACTTCTACCAAACCTTGTAGTGGTCAGTGTTCTATATCAAATTTATCTTCATCTTATAAATCCGAACCTCATAAAACAAATAGAAAGAAACAACCACATAAATCTTCAGGTAAAACTTCTTTTAAAGATTTAACTTGTTTTCATTGTGGTAAAAATGGTCATACTTCTAAATTTTGTCGATTTAACAAAAAATTAAATGCATTAAAATTAGAAAAAGAAATATTAATAAAAATTCATAAATTATATCTTGATTCAGGCACTTCAGACTCTGAGTTTATAGAATCTGATAAACTCGAAACAACAACCAGTTCATCCGAATAAAATATTTTTATCTTTGTATTTCTAGTAAAAATCTGTATTCAAAAGTTTTAAATATCCGAATAAAATATTCATATCCATTTATAAAATATTTTTGGACATTTTCTGATACATATCAGTATATTAAACTTTTGTATTTTGTTACAATATTTTTGTATTGTATTCTGGACTCTCTAGAATTCTTACAGCAACTTGGAAAGGAAGCAGGGATACATGTTCTCTCAACCTCTAAACTCCTCTTAAAAACTTTCCTAAAACACTTCCCCTGCATAGTAAATCATCAACAGGACTTCTTAAAGGAATGACAAGGTATAACCTCTTCTTCCACAGAAGAGTAAGGTATGGCTTCTAAACCTAAAAGCGATCATACCCGATCATGTTATGGCTATTCCGTCTCAAACGGTAGACGGTAAAGAATTATCAAATCCGTTAATGGCTGTGGATTTGCCAAAAATCCAATATATTGATTATTTAATTGTTTACTCAGGCTATATGTAAAGACGTTGTTTGATTAAATTGTTTAATATCACTATTTTAAAACCCATACTCGAACAATCCAGCTGGGCTTCTTTTCGCCCTGGGTATATTATGGGTATATTAGCATGGGTATATTAGCAAGCAAGCCTATATTAGCAAGCAAGCCCATATAATAGGCCCAAATGGTCTCAATAATATTTGGCAGAAAGAAAAAGATAAAATTATATTATCATAATCACCTTCACCTTCACATGGCGATAGTGCAATTCATGATGATATTCCATTATTAAAGTCAAAAGATAAAAGATAAATCAAAGAAAAGAAATGTGAAGATAAAAAGAAAAAAGTAAAAAGAAGGACAACTCATCGTCCTCATCTTCTTGTAAAAGGCAGAAGGAACCTTATTCCTTCAATTTGATCTCATAAACTAGTGGCAGACCAAAGACTATTCATACACAGTAAAGGTCAACCATTATTCAGCACAGTAAAGGCCAAGCTACTCTTTCAACAGTAGAAGCCAAAGTTCAACAGTAAAGGTCAAAGACACAGTGGCAGACAACCCACTGTTCATCCACAGTAAAAGCAAGATTCCGTGGCAGACATGTCACTGTTCATTAACAGTAAAAAGCAAATAGTATAGATTCTTAAAATTTCTATATAATGGGAGCCTTTCCCCATGTGAAGGCATTGTCCAATTATAGGCAATCCTAAGCCCAAAAGCTTAGTTAGTAAACCTCTCTCCTCTCTTTCCAACGTTCACTGTAAGGATTCAAGGTTAGAGATTCTTTAAACTTTGTAAGTCTAATCTTTTAAATTTTGTATATGTCTTTCAATTTTGTAAATCAAATTTAATCTTTGTAATTAAATAAAGTTTTATATTTTGTTTGTAAACTGCTACTTATTAAAAGCCCTGTTAAAGGCTTCCTTCTCTTCTCCCTCCACACTCTGACTTAGTTCTGGGGATCCCAGGCTAAGGTTGCAGGAACCCTCAACCTTAATTAAAATAAAATCAATTAAAATTGGTTGAGTTAATTGATAAATATTTGTGATCTGTTTTTTGTATAAGTATGCTCTGTGGATGCAGCTCAGTCTGATCTTCCACATCAGAAATTTGTATTGTTTGTTTATATTTGTTTGATCTAAACAGTAACTGTTTGTTCATGTTAAAAAGACAAACAGTAACTATTTCTTAAACGGAATCTAAACAGTACTTGTTTAAGTATTGGTATATAGGCTGGAAACCCAGAAGTGCGGGCTACTGGTCCAAAGGACTATTTAATTAGTCATCTTCTTGGTATAACAAAGCCACGTATCATACTTAAATTGTATGTTGATTCTCAGGTAAATGAATTTTATAAGTGTTCATATAAATCCATTAAATCATAGTATTTTCATGTTACTTCCGCCTTAAAATTGGTATCAGAGCCACTAGGGCACTATCGGGCCCGCTCCATGGAGGGTTCTCACAGTGTGACACTGTGACGAAGCACTGGCTCTTACCTCCAAGTTATCCTATTCGACGCTCTGAAGCCTGGCGGTTAAATTCCCCAGATCCTTCACCGTCAGCCCTTCAATGGGGTAGGTTGGCATTGTCGCGAGGCAACAAAATCGATAAAGCCGTAAAAAGTGGTTCTGAGGTACTGCAGGTTGGAATACTTCAAAATGTGTAGCTTATTATGACTCAGCTTCTCCAAGGCAACTAATTATTTGTTTGCAATTCCAATTTGCAGTCAGAGCCTTACTTGATAGGTGAAGTTATACCAACAAAGGACTAGATTATCCTTGAAGGTGAAAGCATTATAAACTCAAAAATAACTACAGTAAAGGAGGCTCTTTACAGTTTGAATAGCTTGGAAATTAAATTAAAGGTAATCACTGTTTCTGAAATGTGTCCATGAGAGCACAGCGGATTGTAATGTATTCATATATGACAGCAAAATATTGTTGTGCATGTGAAAAAAATAATGCTATTCATGGATTGAAGGGTTTTAAATGATTTAAATTAGTTATTTTGGATATTATTATGAAATAATGCTTTATTTTTATTATTGTTGTTATTATTCTTAAATTTTTTTTTTAATGAATGATGCGTTTGGTTTGGTTGGAGGCCTAGTAGTGGCCATTTTGCTTTTGGAGAATGTTGGTATGATATAGGAGTGGTTATTGAAGTGTTTTTACATTTGAGATTTGATTGAGTTGTGCCGAAGTGCTGCCGAATTTTTAGCAAAAAAATTCAATATGTGGAATCGTATACTTACCTTTATTAGGGTAAAGGTAATAAATGAACTTAGTGAATAAATGAACTTAGTGATTTTACATTTATATATAGGTACCCTTATTATAGAAATAACCTTAGTTAGTTATAAGCGTAAATTGAACATTACATTAGTGGCATGTTTTAAGGATGTTTTAGACTAATGCAATTACATATAATTCACCCTTCATAAACACATTGTTAATTAGGTAAAAAAAATGCGAAATAATCGAGATTGGATGTACTGGAGGTTCGAGGTCAATGGGATATTACGACAAGAGTTCCTGCAAGGATTAGAGGCGTTTATACAGTTTGCAGTTGGTAATCCCAGTTTTATGGATGGTAATAAGTTGAGGTGTCCATGTAATCACAAGAAGTGTCGAAATCGAGCCTTCTTAGACATCGATACAGTGAAACTTCATTTGTGCAAAAATGGGTTCGTGGAAAATTATTACGAATGGATACATCATGGTGAAGCTCGAGTTGCCAGTGGGTTAGGGCACTCCATTCCGGTAAGTTTAGAAGTTCAGCCTTATCAATTTCTCTATGGTAATCAATGCAATGATATGGTGATCGATGCGAGTAGAGTACAATGTGATTGGGATAATATGGAGGAATCTCCAAACGTTGCAGCACAACAATTGTTTGACATGCTAAGTGCAGCTAACAGTGAACTGTGGCTTGGATGCAAGAATCATTCAGTTCTGTCTGTTGTTGCACGATTACTACACATGAAAGCGGAGCACCATTTTTCAGAAAGGTGTTACGATGATTTTGTGCAGTTAGCAAAGGAAATGTTGCCTGAAGGCCATTCAATGGTTGATAATTTTTATCGGACAAAAAAATTAGTTCGGGGATTAGGACTACCGGTAGAAAAGATTGATTGCTGTCGTAATAATTGTATGATATTCTGGGGTGTTGACTCCGAATTCAGAGAATGCAAGTTTTGTAATCTTCCAAGATATCAACGGCGGGGTCAAGGGACTGGTAGAGTACAAAGAGAGAAGGCTTGCAAGAAGATGTATTATTTCCCTCTTGTTCCTCGCCTTCAAAGGTTATATGCATCTAAGGCGACAGCTGAACACATGACATGGCATGCTTTGCATGAATATGATGATGGTATAATGACTCATCCATCAGACTCTGAAGCATGGAAACATTTCGATAACATTCATCCTGTGTTTGCTGCTGATATGAGAAATGTGAGATTGGGGCTTTGTACTGATGGGTTTCAGCCGTTTGGCCAATCAGGACAACAATATTCATCATGGCCTGTCATTGTGACACCATATAATCTACCACCGTCAATGTGTATGAAAGATGAATATATGTTTTTGTGTGTTATTGTTCCTGGCCCTACTAATCCAAAACATAAAATTGATGTGTTTCTGCAACCTTTGATTGCCGAACTTAATTATTTATGGGAATATGGGGTTGAAACATTCGATATTTCGACCAATCAGAATTTCATAATGCGAGCTGCTTTGCTTTGGACCATCAGTGATTTTCCAGCATTTGGAATGTTATCTGGGTGGAGTACGGCTGGCAAATTGGCATGTCCTCATTGCATGGAAAACACAAATGCATTTACACTAAAGAATGGAGGTAAACAATGTTGGTTTGATTGTCATCGCAAATTCTTACCAGAATCTCACCCTTGGAGGAGAAATCGACAATGCTTTAGAAAGAACACGACTATTGTTGAACCCCCTCCACCTGTGAAGTCTGGAGCTGAAATATTATAAGAAATTGAAGATCTGGGGCTTATGAAAGTTACAGAGTTAGGTGCAGATGAGGTAAATACAAGAATTGGCAGGAATAGCGGGTGGGAAAAGCGAAGCATCTTCTGGGATTTGCCATACTGGAGTTCACTTCTTATCCGTCATAACCTTGATGTCATGCACATAGAAAAAAATGTGTTTGAAAATCTGTTCAACACTGTCATGAACACTGAAGGGAAAACCAAGGATAATGCAAAAGCTAGAGCAGACATGAAGGAAATTTGTCGTCGACCAGAACTCGAGCAATCTGTACTTACTGGTAAGTTTCCAAAGGCATGTTATTGTTTAGATAAACCCCAAAGGCAATTATTGTGCGAATGGCTACGATCATTAAGGTTTCCAGATGGCTACTGTTCAAATATGGGTAGATGTGTGGACATGAGGAAGCACAGATTGTTTGGTATGAAAAGCCATGATTGCCATGTTTTCATGCAAAGATTGATCCCTGTGGCATTCCGGGAATTATTACCAGGAAAAATTCGGGAAGCAATGACAGAATTGAGTCTCTTTTTCAAGGAATTGACGATAACTGTTATCCGATGCGATGATATGGACCAATTAGCGCGAGAAATCCCAGTAGTGATGTGCAAGTTGGAGCGAATTTTTCCACCCGGCTTCTTTGATTCTGTGGAACATCTGCCGGTTCATTTGCCCTATGAATGTCGTTTAGCAGGACCGGTACAATATCGATGGATGTATCCATTTGAGAGGTGATTCAATAACATCTCATTCTAATGATTACATCATTTATTTGAACTTATACTTACATATTTAAATTGTACAATGACAGACACCTGCAGAAAATTAAAAAAAATGTGCGCAATAAGGCAAAGGTCGAGGGATCCATTTGCAATGCATATTTGGTGGAAGAAGCTTCCACATTCTGTTCACACTACTTTGACCAACATGTTTTCACCAAGCATCGGAGAGTGCCACGTAATGATGACGGAGGAGATCGCGTACAATCTGAGTTTGAAGGAAATATAAAAATTTTCACCTATCCCGGGCGTACGATTGGTAAATAAAAAAAAAGACGATTGACTGATGCAGAGATACAAGCGGCTCAAACCTATATTTTATTGAATTGCGAAGAGATCACACCATATGTACAGTAAGTATACATAATGTAAACAGTCTAAAATTGATGTGGGCCGTTGTTAAATCATACTTATGCTAATTTGGTTCGTTGATAAATAGGAAATATATCAATCTTTTGCGGCTTCAAAATCCCAATTTGCCTGATACTGCAGTTGATGCAAAGCTGGACACGGAATTTGCAGAATGGTTCAAATATTATGTAAGTTACTTTCAAAGTACACAACACGGAATGTACATTTATTAAATCTGACTCATGTCATTACTATTTCCCATAGGCTCGAAGCTTGGAAAGCGATATTCGTAACAGATTTATTACGGATCTGGCAAAGGGGCCATTACTGGTTGCTAATGCCTACTCTGGCTACTTTGTAAACGGTTACAAGTTTCACACTGAGGGTTATGGGAGAAGCAGAAAGACAATGAACAGCGGTGTGTGCATAAAGGGATCGAACTACAGTGATGTGTCAAACGATTTTTATGGGAAATTGGTTGAGGTTTTGGAGTTAGAATATCCAGGCCTACCAATGAAGTGCACAATCTTATTCAAATGTGATTGGTTTGATCCTACGCCAAACATTGGCACGAAGGTTCATCCTAAGTATAATCTGGTAGATATTAATCAAAGAAGAAGATATACAAAGTATGAACCTTTTGTGTTGGCAATGCAAGCTGCACAGGTGTACTATGTCCCATATCCATCGTTTAAACGAGACCGATGCGATTGGATGGCAGTGTGTAAAATCAAGGCTAGATCAGTTGTTCTTGCACTTGAAACCAAACAAGCTGCTTCACTCGCAGTATCGGAGCCATTTCAAGAAGTTAGGGTTGAAACGCAACCGATGCAAGTTGTTGAAGATTTAACAGATAGATTGGATGATGAAAGCCGATCTTATGTTGAAACAGGAGCATCGGATGATGAAGAGGAAGAAGATCAAATCATCATGGGTACCTCAGAAGACGAATATGAAGAAGAGGAAGCTGATGAAGAGGAGGAGGAAGCAGATGATATTGAAGACACTTAAAACTTAGAGCAATTTTACTATTACAAATTCGTAAATGTATATCTAATTAATATTATTAATGAAGAAAATCAACAGTATTAACTTTCTTTACTCATATTTACGACATGTTCAACAATTCATATAATTGTATAAATTCATTTTTTCTAGGTTCTGATATCTGCAGTACAGATGGCTAGAGGCAGAGCGTTTGATTCTGACACGTCCGGCAGTGGTTCGCGTGGAGGACGTGGCCTTGGACGCAGTGCCCGTGGACGAGGAGGGTCGATCCCTCATCCTTCGTCAGGTACGTCTGGTGCTTCGTCATCTGCTCAGCGACCAGTACTGCCGCCATCACATCCTTTTTCAGGTACGTCTGGGGCTTCATCCTCTGCTCAGCGTCCAGTACTGCCGCCATCACAGCCTTCTGCTCCTTCCTCTTCTACCCCCGTTTCTGGACCAGTACAGACTCCACCAGCTGCACAGTCACCTACTATGCAAGGTAATCATAAATGTCATAACTGTCATTTTAATTATATATTAATTATCTAAAAATTTATAACATTTGTCACTTCTTTTGCAGCTTCATCAGATCCACGTATCACCCTCAGTTTGGTAGCGGGACAGTAAGTACTTATTCAATTTTTCCGCAAGCATATTTTGTTCACATTGTGATGCTTTCGTGTAATTATATTTCACTTCTGTTTTTTTTTTTTTAGCATATATCCATCTTCTCGAGCAGCGAGGCAAATTTTGAGGATAATCAAGCTCCAGCTGCATAAAGAAGGATACACATGGGATGCCGTACCACAAGAGGCGAGAGACTTTTATTGGGAGGAGTTTCAGGTACTCTTTGGTTTAAGTTCTATCATCATTGAATGTTTACAATTCAAGATACATCCTTAGTGTTGAAACGCTATATTTAATTTTTTGCAGAAACATTTCATATGGGACGAGGCCATTACGGCTATGCTGAAAGTAGCCTGGGAGAAGATATGCGCCGATCGATATGCTGACTTCACCTATAGGATGAGAAAAAGCGGTAAGAAGCAGCAGTGTGTGTCTCAGGAGATATGGGAGAGCTGGCAAAAGGCTTGGGAGGATCCTGCCTTCAAGAGAAAGCGGGAGATATTTGCACAAAACAGGCGCAGTGAGACTGGCGGTGATGGAGCAGGACCTTCTAGACACACAGGTGGATCTATATCTGCTATAGAGACAGCTCGATTATTAGTAAGTGTACTAGTCCCTTTACATGAAACTGATGTTTAATGAAAGGACACTATATATATTAATATATCATGCATAAAAATTCATTACAGGCTGAAAAATTACGTCGTGAGCCCACACCGATTGAGGTGTTTACATACACTCACACTAAGGACCACGATCTGAATACGTTTGTCGACAGACGTTCGGTCAGCGTCAATGTAAGTAACAATGAATAATATTTACATTTGCCTTCTACTCGTTGCGAAGATGTACAAAGTTCAATATAATAAAGCTTGCAATTGCATTGATTAATTAATTTTTTGTTTTCAGGAGAACTATACTACAGCTCGGGAGCGTATTGTTACTTCTCAGACCGATGAATCCGAAGCTGAGTCAAGAATTGACGAGGTAGCGCTTTATCTCGAGGCTGTAGGGGGCGAGAAGAAGAGGAAGGTATACGGCATCGGGTCTCAGGCATCACAGTTTTATTGCGGCTCAGCAGCTCATGCTTCTACAGCCAGCGCAGCACGACAGTCGGAGCACACTGACTCACAGTATGACGATGATATACGGGCTCAGCTTGCTGATCAGCAGAGACAGATTGCAGAGCTTAGAGCGCATGTGATGCGGCTGTCCGGTGAGCCCCGTGCTGGTACTTCTTCCTCTGATCTTGCGCTTGCTACAGACCGACATGTTTCGACGTCTCAGCAGCAGCCACTACCGGCTCCTGATCCCGATGCTGCAGCCGATACCTTGGTCACCCCTCCTGGCGCTACATCACATCCAGCAGCTACTACTCCCGGCGATCCAACATCGGATCCTGCAGATGAGCAGCAGCATAGATTTGATTTTGGACCTTTTTAGTTTTTTATTTGTATTTTGATATTTTAATTTGTTCAGTACAATAAAAATTACATTTTTACTTTGTTCTTGAATTGCATGTGTGATATATATGTATATATGTCAATTTTCACAGGTACGGAAAAATTTTGGTTTCATAATAATATTTAATTTTTTTTATTTTTTTTTTCATTTTGTGACCGATTTGCGACCGATTTGATACCGAAAATTACAATTTTAAATTAACATTTTGCGACCGCTTTAAAAATTTGCGACCAATTTTTCTGCGACCAAATTGGCAACTGAATTTCAAATTAAACCACGACCAAAATTTGCGACCGATTATTCAATTTTGCGACCGACTATATCGGTCGCAAAAGTGCGACCGATTAAATAATCGGTCGCAAATATTATTTGCGACCAGGTATTTTGCGACCGACAATTTTCGGTCGCATATCGGTCGCAAAGATCAATTTGCGACCGATATACGCAATTTTGCGACCGATTTGTCGGTCGCAAAATAGCGTTTTTTTTTAGTGATCATACTATAGTTCATGGAAATCAAAAATTAAACCATAAAAAAGAAAGAGAAAGAGAAAATAAGTAATCTTTCCTTATGAATCATTTGAAAATTTCTAAGTTTTCATGCACCTTTAGCATTCTTGAAAATTTGGGTAGATGCTAATAAATCTTTCCACGTGTCATCATGTTCCAAATTATTAAAACTGAATTTGTAAAACTGAAATGCAAGAAACACTAGGAAACTAAAGCTGATACTATTATCATTGACCTTATTAAAAGAAATCCTTTTATTTTTTAATTTCTTTGCTCACTCCATTACTCCAATATTGGTTCAGCCTGAAATCTCCATAAAAAGAATAATTCAGATTTCAAAAGCTGCTTAAACAAGAGCAAAACCTTTCTAAAATTACCAAACTTATCCTGTAATAGCTTGCATCAATATACAAGTGCAACATAAAAATGTCAAAATCCCTAATTGCAATTTCAACCTTGCATAACCTCTATCCAACATTGTTTTAGATAATGAAACAGCAAATCACATTAATCAAGCTAATAAGTGTGCAAAACATTGTTCTAGATAACGGCAATATGATATTTTCATAATTTGAAAATTCGAAGAGCAAAAAATAAATAGCGAACCTGAGATTATAGGTTCAGTTATAGGGAAAACCTGATAGTGGGTTTCTGTTCAAAGAATAATAAGAACATAAAAGAAGAAATCGAGAAGGAATGAAAAGAAGAATAACCAGAAGAAAGAATCAGAGAGAGATTTTACTGAGATTATCAAAATTGGAAGACAATTCCCTTTTAAATAAAATTGATACTGTAACTGCTCCTTACAAACTACGGTTCATTAACTAATTACTGCTCCTAACAAAATATTTAAAAGAAATGTAATTTAAAATATTTTTATTAGGACTGATTTTTGATTTTTTTTTTTTTTTCAATTTGAGTGGATTTTTGTTATAAATTTATTTTTAAATACACATCTATACGTAATTAGATCTTTGAAATTTTTAATTTTTTAATTTATTTTTCAGAAAATATTTATTGTTAAATTTCTATATTTTTTATTTTTCTACAATTTGATTTATATAAAATTAATATTTTAAATTTTTTTTTGATTTGATTGGATATATTTTATTAAAATTAATTTTTTAAATAAATACTTGTAGATAATTAAACCTTTCAAAATTTGTAAGTTTTAACTTTTTCAAATTTATTTTATTTAAACATATATGATAATAAAACATTTGAAATTTTTTAAATTTTTGACTTTTCAAAGTCATTTTTAAATTTTGATTTTATTTTGATTTAAAAGATTTTATTTTAGGAGAGGGACAAGAAAAGAATATATTTTTTATTTTAATATTATTTTTTATATTTGTATAATTTGATTGGATATATTTTCTTGACTTGACTTTTATTTTCTTTTTTTTTTCCTATCAAAATCAAATTTCATTATATCATGATCTTCTCAGTTGGAGAAGGGGCTGACTTTTAACATTCAAATCGGTAATTTGTTTAAATAGATGATCCTCGGATGATTACATACTATAAATTTTTTGATATTTTTTCTTTATATTTTAAATTTATTTGACTTAAAGGAAAATATAGTTTAGGAAACTGGAAAAAAAAAATCTAGAATTATATAATTCTGTTTTGAGTCACATTTTGGGATTTCACGGGTCCGTGTATATGAATATGTTCATTTTTATAATGTATTGTCTAAGTAATATCGTCACTATAGCCAAAGTAATTCCCACCAGCATTCTTACTCATGTTACTTTTAAACAATTCAAATCATTTTTTCATTTCTTTTCTTTTACCTAGCAATAAGAAATAATTTTTTATGTTTTTACTTTTACATTATAAATATACATAAATATTGATTTAGGGTTGGGCTACATGGGATTGAGGATTGAATGATGGTTTAATTTACTTTTTGAGCACCTATTAAGGTTTTAAGAATCTGCATGTATAAATTAGGAGCTGAAATTAAATTTAAAGGTTGAATTCACTTGGGAGCTAGAAATATTTTTCAGTGGGATCATTTATTTAATTTGATTTTTAGTGGGGCAATTACGCTAAAAGTTTTAAAATTTTTCACTTAAAAGTATATTTTTCAAACTTTTTTTTATCAATTCAACTCTATAATATATATATATATATATATATATATATATATATATATATATATATATATTTTGGAAAGTTGGGTGGGACAATTGATCCCACTAATCTAGCTGTGGCGCTGCCTCTGGTTAGGTTGAACTTGATTTGAATACGACTTCATTATATAAAATAGAATTAAGTGTATAAAATTAGTATAATAAGTAGTTTTTAGAGCAAACTATAATGTAAATAACTATTATATTTATTTTAATCTAAATAAACTTATATTTTGTATTCATATAAACAAAAAAAATTAAATATGTAATTCACATCATAAAAAGACTAGTTATATATAAATATTATTAATACTTTTTGTTTTTATCACTACATCGCCTGGTATTCTTCAATAAACAAGGAGAATGATGATGAGAATTATGAATATGGATGATGATGGGTCTTTTGAAAAAATTCTAACAGAAATTAGAGAAGAAAAATATGAATCCAAAGTACTAGAATTGTTTCAACATAAAATTTTTAGAAATTTTGTGCGTAGATTTGAAAAGGAAGCCATTAATAAATCTATAGAGGGAGGTGATCGTTTAGGTGCTTCTGTAACTAAAAATAGGAGAGGCAGTAGTGGAAAAGATATATTAATGGAAAAAACTTACGGAAACAAAGAAAAAAAACAACAGTCGATTGCTGGAGAATGAGAATAGAGTTTTGAAATTGAAGATTATGCAAAAGAAGAAGAAAGGGAAAGCAAGAGACTTGAAAAGCTAAAGAAGTTGACTAAGACAAAGAGAGTAAATTTAAAAGAATTGGGATCAGAGCCACAGCAAAAGGAGTCGAAAAACCTAAAAGAGTAAATTTAAAAGAACTTAGGTTAGAGCCACCACCGGACATGCCAAATGAATGGAAGAGGGAAATGATAAAAAAATAGGTACTGAAACCAAGTTACCCATAATAAAACAAATATTTTAGAATTGATACAAGCACCCATTGTGGCTGTTTTACAATTCCTTGGAAGCAAATTAAAAATTCACAAGTTTCTTACAGTAGACGACGGAAGAGACCTAAATTCACCTAAAGAGACTTTGACTAATGGAACCATTTGGATGAGTCTAAGTTGAAAGGAAGTTTTAACTATTAGATGGAAGGAAATTTTAGAAATAAATTTTACTGGTATGAATTAAATTACCATAATATAACTTTGATAATTTCGAGTTAATGTAAAACAAAACTATATTATCGTCATTCTCATTATAGTGGTAGTAAATTGGAAATAGTGCAAGTTCTAGTCATAACAGTACTAAAGTAGGTTTCTTTTTTATTTGATCAAGAATAAGATTTTGCTTTATTTAGTCAATATATGGTTAACTCTTTTTTTTTTTTTTTTTTGTTAATAATAATAATTGAAGATGTAAAACTATATATATATATATATATATATATATGCTGAACAAATAAAATAAAATAAAATAAAAACAACTTTGCCACTAAAGATGGTAATAAAACTGCAAAAAGAGGCTTTGCACAGGAAAATGGCATAAATTGAACCAAGGAATTTTTTTAACACAAAAATTGACCAAAACGCCCTCTGGCAGGTTGCAGTGTACAAGTGAGTAAGTTTGCTGAACTGTCCCAACCAATGGTCTGTTGAGCCTCTCTAACTGTGGAAACATCATTTGTTCTTGTGACTTACACCTGTCTCCTTCCAATCTATCCATAAGTGCCGGACAGTGACATATGACCCGCCAATCAACATTTTCAAAACTTGATTCTCAACTCATCTGTATCTCTCGTGACATATAATCAACAGCAGGGCAAGAAGAAAAATTTCACCAAGAGTGGATGTGGAGCCTACCCATTATGCAATTTCGCAGCAGCAGCTTGGAAGAAGACTCAAGAAGGGGTCTTCTTTTTCTCTTCTTGTCATGATTAGAATTGAGGATTACTATTCGGATTCACTGTCCATGCTCTCCATTCCCTTTAATCCCCTTCTCTTTTGCTGCTATATTCATGAAGAAACCGATTTTAGTCTTCATAATCGGATGGTTGTACATAAGCATGCATATTAATAATAACAGCATGATTATAGTGGTTAGGCATTTAGCCAAGAAGCACAATGGAGACTAAACCTATTTGCGCCAGATCTGGCTCAATCACGAAGAAAATTATGGATCGAGCAGGTGGAAAACCTTCGAAAATATGATATATTGTCCAGGCTTAAACTCGACCCATGTACAGGTATACCCTAAACTGAGACCCTTATTGTCATTTCCCTTCAACCACTAACTCCATTCAGACATATTTCTAGTTAAATAATAAATAATAATAACTCCAACAAAACCCTTTTCCTATGTATTCTTGCTATTTCCCTTCATGTATTATAATCTCCACCTTCTCCTTTTGATAAAGTATTTTATATAATCCACACCGTCCCCATTAATATATTATTGCTAATTTACTAGTATGCGTGTGTCTCAAAAGGGCTCATGAACAGTTCTTGATTATTTGAATAAAAGAAAGCTTAATTTCTTTAATCAAGCAAGAAAATAAATTAACAGATCTTGTGGTAGAAAGATTGATTAGGTAAGAGTAGGACCCATAACTACAAAGTACAAATCACACGCATACATAAAGCTGGGATTCGTGTCTACCACGCCTAACACAAATAAATGAGCCAGCCACACCAATGTTTCATTAAAGTAAATGACAGTAACCCAGGCATGTGCCTGTTATTTGATGATCATTCTATTATGATAATTAGAGTTTGTATTTCCCATATTTCAAATATTTCATTTCCCAGCTTTTAAGATCCATTTGAATAAAAATAAATAGTCATTTATATTTGATGAAAAACCATTAAAAAATTAATATGTTGCCAATCTAAAATACTCGGGCATTTCAATGACTTGCTCAAATGAAAATTTTCAATCTATAATTAAATTTGTGTTCAATGCTTCAAAAGAGGTAAACAGGGTGCATAGGAAGCTAAAGACTGTATTTACCTTTTTCACGCATTTCTTCTCTCTAACCTCATACCTACTCTTTGTCAAATCAGATAGCCACATCCCGGGAAAACAATACTGCCAAAAACACACAACGCACAGCATCTTCGTTATCATCTACTCACAAAGAAGATAAAAAATGCACGCTTGTGAAGGAAAAAGATAAGCAACAAAAGAACACCACTCAAAAATATATATATATATATATATATATATATATTTATATATATATATATATGTATATATATATAAATATTTTCTAGATATGTATATATTTTACCTGAAGTGTCTTATCAATGTTCTTGGCTCTTTTCTTTGGTCTTTGAGGCAGTTTTGTGCCTTTCATTGCAAAGAAATCATCTTCTTTTTCTTTTCTTGACAAAGCAATATAAATTCTTGGCCATTCAATAACTTCAGCATTCAACTTTTCTCCAGCAGTTGTTGTTGAGGCAGTGTTATTAACAACAGCTTCTTGTTCTGATTGTGTTGGGGTCGAATCAGCACGATTTGTGTGATCAGCTTGTGATCCATTAGGTTTCTCATCTTTTGCTGGTCTAGAGCTAGCAGTTATCTTCCTATCACTTTTATCTGGGGTTGGAGGAGATCGCTTTCCGGCCATAGATCTAGAAACAGCCCGGTTACTGCTACCACTATTTCTCGATGGGGACCCATTTGCAGCAGCAGATCTCTTTTCTAAATTCCTGGTCATAGCCAAATCAAACAAGAAAAAGATGCAATTGATGAAGAAATTGCTTTGTTTGTTTGTCTTGGCTGATAAACTAAAAAGGTAAAGAGGGTTTAGACTTGATAAAAGTAGATGAAGCACTACAAACCAAAAACAAATGAATCATGATGGGGGTAGTAGAGAATAAAAGAAAAGGAAAGAATTCAATACCCACCTAATGACCTAAACAGAAACAAGAAAAGCATCTCAAAACCTCATTATTAAACTACTAGTACACACATTACACTATATCTATCTATCTATCATAAAACCATGTTCTTCTAAAAACAAAAGGGGAAATAAGGGAATGGAAAAAGAAAACGAAAAAAAAAAAAAAGATTTCTTAAGAAATACATAAATTCTAACACATCAAAATAAAAATAAATACTACTCCATTAAAAGAGATGGTTAAAGTCTCAAGATAAGGACACAAGAGCCATGACATAAGCGAGAGGCACAAAAGAAAGGAATAATAATAATAAAATTTTCCTATCATGAGTGGTAACTTACCTTGACTCCATCATATCAAGCATGGCAAGCAAAGCAAGAACAAAGCAGAGCACAGCAAAATGAAATAACATAAGATGGGCTACTTCTTGGATACCCAACAAAATACCAATAGGTGAAGGGTGAAGGGAGAGAGAGAGAGAGAGATTGAGTGATATATTCTCCAATCTTTCCAGGGGTAGAAAGGTAAATCATTCAACAGAGGAAAAAAGTGCTCTTCAACAACTGGAAATGAATGAAATGAAAAGAGAGAATCTTAAAAAACTATGCCATGGTTTAAATCCAAAACCCAAAATTAAATAAAAAACATATTTTCAGAGATTTTCAAAAAGAAAAGGCAAAATCTGAAAAATCATCCCAAAAAAATTAAGTAAAAAGAAACAAATACAAAAATTTATAGAAATGAAAGGTTTATCAAGTATCAAACAAGATCCACATATAATCTTGATGATGTAATTATGAATTAATTCATACACAAAATTTAAAAAAGAAAAAATAAACCAGAATTGGAAGTTTTCAACTAAATTATACCTCTGGGAGCCAAACGCAGAGCTTTCTTTCCTAAGATTGCCACATCTACTATTATTGTACTGTTGTGGCGGTGGTGGAGGCGGCGGAGGCGGCATAGTAGGCGTACTGGAGAGTTTACTATCTGTTCTTCCAGCGAGTTTGCTAATAGGTTGCCTTGCTTGAATAGAAGACGATGACTCGTCGGCAAGTGATCGGATCTCCGACCTCGACGCTCTTGACCTCTTTTTTTGTCCCCATTGCAATAACACATCGCCACTACAGGTGGTTCCACCACGGCTTGGGCTAGGGCTGGGACTAGCATCATTTTTCTGTGTCTGGTTTTTGTTGTTGTCAGAGTGCGGAGGGCTTGAACCGCCGTTATGAAGGTGATGCTGGTGGTGGTTGTGGTGATCTTGGGTTCTAGACGGGGATCTGAATCTAAAACCTTTAGTTTCAAAACTAGTAGTAGTTAATCCATTTGATATCGATCTGCCATTTTCATTGTTGGGTTTTTTGCCATTACTCAAGGGAAGACAATCTGGGCTTACTCTCTGATATCTGCAACAAAAAGAAAATCAAATTCAATTAAAAGAAGTACTGATACAATATGAAAGCAATTGATAAAAGTAAACAGAATTCTTTCATGAACAATTAGTGAATTGAAAGTGATTGAAATTAAAAATTTTAATAAACAGAACACACATTTGTTTTTTAACTGTGAACAAAATTGCTAAACCAGTGGGGAGAGAGAGAGAGAGACAGAGAAAGAGAGAGAGACAGAGAGAGGAGAAAGGAGAAGAGAAGGAGAAGTGGTCCAGCAACAGTTAAAGGAGAGATCCAGCTTTTGATCCACTCTAGATAAAGAAAATGAGAATTACAAGAACTCATGGCTCAGAATCCATGGAAGAAGAAAACAACCGCAAAAATTAAGATTTTAAGGAATTTTTTTAGGACAGATTGGATCTGGAGATTGTCCACAGATGAATCAACAATGGTGACTGATTGAAACGAGGAATTGATTAATACCCACATCCTACGCTCTTTAGTGCATTGCTACTTTCACCATATCTGCAATCTGCAAACAAAAATCTCTTTCTAACTCAAGAAAAAGAAACAAACCTGGATCCATCAATCCATCTATCAATTTATCAAGATGGATTATCATTATCAATTTTTATAATATATCACAGGATAATCAGAGAAACAGACAACTATACATAAAATATATATTGAGGAAGCAGCAGAACAGAAAAGAGCACAGACCTCATCATTATAATCAGCAAAAGCAAACAATTTGGAGATGATGATATTGGAGGAAGAAGAAGATATTAATTACTATGTTGGTTAAAACTAAAACAAAAAATTTTCTAGGTTGGTTCATTTGTAGTGGTTTAATCAACAATAACAATGGCTTCTCCTCCTTGGTAAATCCAAGAAAACCATTGCAACACAATGGATGGGTTCAAAAACTGAGGCACAGGGACAGAAAAACAAAGGAGGCGGAGAAGAAGAACAAACACTGAGAGAGAACACGGCAACCAAAGAAGAAGTGCAAATATATATAAATAATTAATTATATATATATCAAGATTATAAAATGCACGGAAGAAAAAATACTAGTGTACAGTGCGGTGTTGTGAGATGAGAGGTTTATTGCATTTATTTGTCTATTACGAGTTTTTTTTTTTTTTTTTTTAATTTCTTCTTCTCATTGTCATTTTGGCTGTCAGACCGATCCTAGGGTTTCTAAATTTTGGCCCGGGGTGGCTACTAGTCCGCTTTTGACCCAAATCGATAAAGAAAAATTCGGATTCAAATTGACTTAAGAATACTTATCTGAACCGGATTAGGAGAATCAAGTTTTGGTTCTTTCCAAGGATTTGAGATTGCAAAAGGATCTAATTGAAATAGGACAAGAGTTGTTAAGTCCTTTATCACTAATGGAGATTGATTTGGATTCGATTGAATTGGGATCAAAATTAAAATCGAAGCTTTAGGGATTAGTTTAATTTAAAATCTCAATTTTATCTCCAGTCATCCAGATTGATTTGAAATTTGATGAGATGAGATTAGAATTAAAGTCAAAACTTTTAGAATCATTGTAATTAAATCTCAATTTCATCTCTAATCCTAAATTTTTAATTCAGTGAATCCTTTCTAAAGTTTTAGTTAAGTTTACAACCTCAAACTTGTTGATTTTCTCCCAAATTTGACTTTATATACCGGTTAGTATCTAATTTCAAACATATATTATTTAATTGCTGATAAGGTTATTATGACCGAGATTGACTTGGTTCGATTCAATTAAGATCAAGATTAAAATTATAACTTCACAGATTAGTTAATTTAAAATCTCAACTTCATCTCCAGTCTTGAAATAGGACAAGAGTTGTTAAGTCCTTTATCACCAATGGAGATTGATTTGGATTCGATTGAATTAGGATCAAAATTAAAATCGAAGCTTTAGAGATTAGTTTAATTTAAAATATCAATTTTATCTCCAGTCATCCAGATTGATTTGAAATTTGATGAGATGAGTTCAAAATTAAAGTCAGAACTTTTAGAATCATTGTAATTAAATCTCAATTTCATCTCTAATCCTAAATTTTTAATTCAGTGAACCCTTTCTAAAGTTTTAGTTGAGTTTACAACCTCAAACTTGTTGATTTTCTCTCAAATTTGACTTTATATACCGATTAGTATCTAATTTCAAACATATATTATTTAATTGCTAATGAGGTTATTATGACCGAGATTTACTTGGTTCGATTCAATTAAGATCAAGATTAAAATTATAACTTCAGAGATTAGTTAATTTAAAGTCTCAACTTCATCTCCAGTCATTAAAATTGCTTTGGAATCAATTGACTTGAGATTAAAATCAAAATCAAAATGAAAACTTTTAGGATTATTGTAACTTAAATATCAGTTTCATCTATAGTCTTAAATTATCAATTTAGTGAATCCTTTCTAAATTTTAATTGAGTTTACAATTTTAAACTTGTTGATTTTCTCCGAAGTTTGACTTTATATACTAGTTAGTATCTAATTTGAAAAATACGTTATTTAATTTTTAATGTGGGATAGAATGCTAAATATTTGTTCTATTGATCTCAAAGAGCCAACCTAAAAAGGTCGGTGAAAAAGAAAATTAGTTTGAAAATATGAACTATTCAATCCTTTCATCTAATTAAAGTGATTTTAATTATTAATTTCAAAGGAAAAGTTTAATATATCTACATATTGTCAACAAAATCTAAAGCCCTAAAATCTATAAAAAGAAAAAGAAATTTTGAGTTTTTTTTTTTTTTTTTTTTTTTTGAGAGGGATGGAGGATTTGAGAAAAATAAAAGCTTTGTTAATGCATGTGTTCATATAATTAATAATTCGAATCACATTAATTCAATGTGGTCGGGCAGGAGGTGAGTCGGGCTTGTTTGGATTGTCTGAATCATGGAGCTTGTTTATTAGGAACTAATGAGACGCATATTGTTTTAATTCCAAAGAAAAACAATCCAGAGTTTGTGTCTGACTTGTGGCTTGTTTTTTTATGCAATGTTATCGATAAAATCGTCAGTAAGACCTTAGCTAATAGGATGAAGGCTTGTTTATCTCATGTTATTTATGAGTCCCAGAGTGCTTTTGTCCCTAGAGGCTTACCCTCTATTATCGAGCAAAATAAGAAGATGGTTTTCACTCATATTATTGACAAGCTGCTGAAACGTCTTCAAAGGTGGAAGCGTAAGATGCAATAATAGGCTGGAAAAGAAGTTTTATTGAAAATAATTGCTCAAGTGGTACCTAACTACTTGATTTTTTTTTTTACTCCCTATCTCTATATTTGACACTATCAAAAAAGCAACGAATGGTTTTTGATGGACTAGCAGTAACAATGCAAAAGCTGGGATTTGATGGGTGTCTTGGCACAACCTCTGCATGCGAAAGGAGGATGGTGGCGTTGGATTTAAATGTTTAAGGGATTTTAATGTCACTTTGTTGGTAAAGCAGGGCTAGAGGTTTCTTAGCCAACCTACGGCGTTGGTTTCACGTTTATATAAAGCCAGGTATTTTCCAAATACTTCACAATTGGAGACACAGCTGGGATCGAATCCAAGCTCCATATGGCACAATGCGCTTGATGGTAAAGTGTTGTTAAGGAGTGGCTACTTATGGCGTGTATTGGGAATGGCAAGAATGCAACGATTTTTCTTCTCTTTCGTTGCCTGATGTGTCTTCTCCATATGTTTTGTCTCCTAACAATATTGGCCTTGAGGATATTTGTGTTGCAAGTTTATTTTTGCCAGGTAAAAAAAGATAGGATATGGAGGTTTTGGGCTCTTTGTTTACTACGCAGGAGATTGGCTTAATATGTAAAATTCCTTTGAGTCTGACTGATGTTAAGGATAACTGGTCTTGGGTATATGGAAGTCAAAGGGTGTTTATTCTGTGAAATCGGGATATCAGTGCTTATATGGTATTGATGGACTATGGCACTTTGTTATCTCAAGAGTTGTGGCATAAGGTTTGGCGGGCGGAAGTGCCTGCAAAGGTGTCAAACTTTATGTGGTGACTGGCTACAAATCTATTACATGTGCGATTGAATTTGTTGAAATGAAAAGTTGAGGTTGATATATGTTCACCTATGTGTAATATTGGTGAGGAATTAGTGGTTCATGTTATATTACAGTGCCCGTTTGCAATGGAGAGTTGGAGTGTTGCAGGGTTTGACTGGCAGGTGGTCAATGTCGATGTCCAACATGGCTATTGAATTTTTCTAATGCATATGATAAGGAGCAGCGAAGGAGGGTGTTTATGGTGGCCTGGGAACTATGGCAAAGTCGCAATTAGGTTGTATGGAAGGCTCATCAAGTGTCATCCACAAAGGTTAACACATCGTGCTTTCAATTACCGTCATGAGTGGACGTAGGCGCAACACTATAAAAAGTTCTCCATAACTCAACTACTAAGTGACTCAGTTTTGACATGGAAACCTCCTTGTAGTGCTATTGTGAAGATCAATATAGATATTGCATGGGATGGTTTCTCTTTGCGGGCAGGTATTAGTTAGATAGTGCTAGACATGCAGTGTTTGTGTTTAGGATGTGTGCTTTGAATAATGCGACAAACCCTGCTCTTGCTGAGCTTTGGGTATTAGAGAGGTCTTAAGTTGGTTAAGGAATAATTTTTGTGGAAGGCAGGTGGTGGTGGAAAGTGATTGCCTGCGGGTGGTTCAATCTTTACTTAGTATAGCTGCTGATCATTTCTATTTTGGTCTTTTGGTTTAAGATTATAGATGGCTCATTCGAGAAGTCTCTACTGTGTCTATTTTGTTTGTGAAGAGATCAGCGAATCAGTGTGCCCATGTTTTGGCTTGGGCGGCTGTTTCTATGTCTGGTTTGATGGAATGGGGTATTATCCCGCCATCCATTATCTGTGATGCTTTACATTTTGATGTTATTAATATTATAAGCACTTTCATATTCAAAAGGAAATCACATTAATTCATAATGGAATGAATAATTAATTTTATTATATTTTTGGAATAAAATTCAATTTGTTCACTGAACTTGTTTAGTAGAATCAAAAAGGTCAGATTTGACATTTTACACCAATTTAGCCCTTAATGTTGCATAAAATGATTAAAAAGATCCGATTTCACTTTTTAGGCCAATTTAACCCTTGAATTTGTTTTGATTTTTATAAATTAATAATTGGTTTAATTTAAAATGTTAACTTTTATCTTTTTTTGTCCTACACTAAGAACAATCAGATCAAATTTCTTGTAAATATAATAAATTTATAATCATACATTATAATTTTAATTTATTTAACATGAAAAATTCATAGATTTCATAAGTGGTGACCCAGTAATATAGGTTAATTTTAAAATGTTCAAATTAATACATATTTATAAACTCAAAACTATCAATCAAGGTAAAAAGAGACACAATACACTTCATATATCATTTTTCTATATTTTATAATTAATTAATTTTTTAATAAATTAGTCACCTTGATCCCAACTATAGTTTTAATAAAAGATAATGATTTACATGTTGTAAGTACAATGAAGAATTAGAGGTTAAATTGACTCAAAATGTCAAATGTGATTTTTTTTTAATCATAATGATTTTCACATTGTAAATACAATGAAGAATTAGATGTCAAATTGACTAAAAATATCAAATATGTTTTTTTTAATTATTTTAAATAAGTTCAAGGGTTAAATTGTCCTAAAAAGTGAAATCGATCATTTTTAATCATTTTATACAAATTCAAGGGTTAAATTGGCCCAAAAGGTCAAATCTGACCTTTTTTTATCCTACTAAATAAGTTCAGAGACCAAATTGGAGTTTATTCCTATATTTTTAAGGACTAAATAATTTATCTTTGATATAATAAGGACCATGTAACGTATGAGGCCAAACAATCTTTCTATCTACATTAAATTAAATATATAACTTTTGAAGCATGGAAGGTGACTTGGCACGATATTAGAGTGCTATCAATATTGAGTTGGAATTATTACTTTTTTCCATTTTAATTGTATTTTTTCATATTTAAGATTTTGCTAACTATTAATTTGTCAAAGTAATTTAAACCAATATTTAAAGCAAATAATTATGCTTCTTCATTTGTTTATTCCTGTTTCTTCTACTTCTAGATGACATATTTTAATATATTTATTACGGCGTTTACATTCAATTAATCAAGCCAAATCAAATCAAACTAGTTTAGTTTCAATTTAACTGTATATCTTTTTATGGCATCCAAATCTGAAAAATGAATATAATAAAGACCAAATACAACTAATTGGATTTAGTTATTTCAAACTAAAGTAGTTATTTCGGGCATAAAAATAAATTCGGTTAGTGCATATATAATAACCAAAAACCAAATAGTTTTCTCTGACGAAACTAATCGGTAACTAAGTTTCTAAAATAACAAATTGAATCATACCACTCTCGCTTTCATATCCATGTTGACGAGTTTTGTTGCTTTGGGTTCTAGTTCTCTTTCTCTCTCCAATTCCACTATCAAGAAATGGATCAATTCGATCCAATTTTCAGTTAGTAACTATATATTCTCATCTCTAATGTTTATTATGTTAATTTTAATAATTTTCCATTTTGTTTTTTTTTCAAAATGAAAATTCATTTGAGAATAATTATATATTAAAAACCATAGGAACATTGCTAACTATGGGTGTTTCCTTTATTAAGGATTCAACTGCTAACTCCCCTTTGATGGCTTCATCGAGAGGTTTGAAACCAATGGCTAATCCTAAGAAATGGCATAGTCGAAAGCCATGAAAATCCTTAGTTAGAACTATTGGCGTCAACTCTCATACAGTTCAAGTTTTAAAAGACTCGACTTTAAGTAACAAGCCAAAAATTATTTTTCTTATAGAAACTAAGATGCATAGGGTTCATATGGAGGCGATTTGGAATTTGCTTCATTTTGATAGTTGCTTTTTAGTGGATAGTTCAGGTGTAAGAGGTGGTTTGTCCTTATTATGGAAGGATACTGTAACTTGTCTATTAATGGTTGTTCTTGAAATTTTATTAATTACACTATTCAGGATCCAGATGCTACTTGGAGACTTACCAATTATTATGGATTCCCAAAGAGCAATTAGAGGCTTGCACCATGGAACTTAATTTCAAGATCCAGATGCTACTTGGAGACTTACCAATTATTATGGATTCCCAAAGAGTAATTGGAGGCTTGCACAATGGAATTTAATTCGGGGTTTAGCTGTTTGTAATCAGCTCATTGGTTGTGTATGGGGGATTACAATGACATTATTTTGGACTCAAGATGAGAGATGCACTGATATCGTTCTTCCTAATGAACAATTTTAGGGAGGCTTTGAATGGTGCTAATCTTAGGGATTTACCTCTCATGTATTTTACGTGGACTTATAGAGAGGGTTCTCAGTATTATATCAAAAGAAGCTTGATAGAGCCATGGCGAATGATAGTTGGGTAAAACTGTTTTCTGATGTTATTTGTTCTAATTTGGTTGCTCCGACTTCAGACCATGCCTCGTCATTAATTAAACTGACTGTCATCTTTTTTACAATCAGCATCGAGTTTTTAAGTTTGATAATGCATGACTTACTGATCATAAATTTAAACAGGTGATACAATTTTCTTTAATAAGGGAACATGTCGTCGATGTCATTCATAAATAGGATATAGTTATTGACTTCGTAAATTGGGGGCAACCATAAAAACAAAGAGTTTTGGTGAAGGAAGAGGCTTATAAAAAATATTTTAAATGCTTAGATTGATGATCTCGATGAGCCAACAATTCTCTCATTAAATGATGAATGGTTGAAGTTCTTAGCGAAGGATGAACTTCAGTGTCGGCAATAGGCAAAGCTATTTTGGTAAAAAGAAAAGGGGATAAATTTACAAATTTTTTTCATAATCAAATTAAGACAAGAAGAAGATGTAATAAAATTGATAAACTGATGTATGAAAATGGGCAGTGGGTTTCGAATTTGATGGAGCTAAATAATTTGATTGATATATTTTACTGATGTTTTGTGAGATCTACCTCTAATCGGGACAAGTTATTAAGCTTGATTCCACGAGTTAGTAAAGAAGATAATGATGTTTTGACAGCTCCATTCACCAATAATGAATTTAAAGAGGTTATTTTCTAAATGCACCCAAATAAGGCTTTCGGGCCAAATGGGCTAAATCTAGACTTCTATAAGTTTTGCCATATTTTAGGCAATGATATGTGGAGGAATGCAGGCCGTGGCATGAACAAGGTACTTTTCCAAAAAAAACTTTAACTGATACCACTATTGTTTTAATTCTATAAAAAAGAGACTATTCTTAGGAGTTGACATAATGTGCTTTGCTACGTGCTTATAAAATCCTCTCTAAGTTACTTGCTAATAGGTTTAAAAATTTTTATCCAAAGTTACTTCTCATAATCAGTCTGTCGTTGTTCCTGGTTGTCTGATCACTAATAATATCCTTATTGCATTTGAGACCTTTCCTAAGTTAAAAAAAAAAAACTACTAGAATTTAATATTAATAAAGCTTGTGATAGGGTTAATTGGGATTATTCGAGAGATATACTTTGATATTTTGGGTTTTCTAAGTAATGGCTAGGTTGGTTATATATGTGTGTCATAGATGTGCCTTGTATGATTAATGTTAATGGGAATATAGTGAGTTCTATTGTTCCGAAGAGAGGCCTGAGGTAGGGTGATCCGCTTTTCACTTATCTTTTTCTTATGGTCTTGGAAGGCCTTTATTATTTAAGAATGCTGAAAGTAGAGGGTTAGTTCATGGGTGTAAAGTGTCGATTAGGTGTCCCTGGGTTTTATATTTACTTTTTGATAATGATTTCCTTTTCTTTGTTGATGCTACTATACATGAAGCGGCTAGTGTTAGGAATATTCTTAATGAACATGAATCGACTTAGGGTCAATTTGTTAATTTTTAGAAATTAGACATTCTCTTTAGCCCCAATTTTAATAATAATTTGAAAGGCAATATTTCTAATATTCTCAAAGTTTTTAATCTTTCAATGGGATAGTAGTTATCTGAAATTACCCTCTTTGATTGAGCGTAATAAGCATTAAATTTTTGTATTTCAAAAGATAGATAGATTATGGAGTAGGCTTAATGGATGGAGTAATAGGTTCTTATTTAAGGCAGGCAGAGAGGTCCTTATCAAATCTATGGCACAGGCCATTCCCTCTCACTGCATCAGTGTTTTTCTTATCCCTATTATTGTGTGCAATGAGTTATGGGGAGATATCTTTGTTACCAAGGATGGATTCCTAAGGATGCATTTTTTATGGTTGATGATTGTAATGCATTTATAATTAAATTTGTTAGGGTTTATGATCTTTTTGTTGAGGGTGTAAGGAAGTGGGATATTGATAATATTATGAATATATTTAGTACGATGTGAGGATCATTCTTACTATTCCTCTTAATATTCACATAAGGATAAATTCTCTTCTTTGGCACTATGATAAGAGGGGATGTATATGGTCAAATAGGGTTATCATGTAGGGTAAGGGTACTATGAAGGTAGCTGGTTTGCTACAATAGAGCTATTTGGAGTCATGTATGAAATCTTAATGTCACTCCAAACATTAAAGACTTTATGTAGCGTGCTTTGAGAAATATGTTGCCTAAGAAGGATTATTTACAGAGGAGGGGTATTGATGTGGATGGGTATGCTTGTTTTGTAGGTTGGATGAGAGTATGGATCATGTTTTATTTCATTTCTACTATCTATGAATGTTTGGAGGTGCGGAGGGTTTTTAATACTAATCCTAATGGCTCGTTCTTCTATTTTTTTTTTCATGTATATTTTTCTTTCTCAATGGAGTTATGTAAAGCTACTTTTTTTGCCATTTATGCATGAAAATATCGACTTTATATATCGAGAGTTTATGAAATAATACATGCACCTCTCTTATACAAATTCACATGGCAGCCTCAAGATATTTGCATGAGTTTCTTTCGTTTCTCATGAGGCTCGCTGGCTCGTCAAGTAGTACAACAGTGCCCCCCAAGTCTCTACTGCTTCGTCTTTGCTGGCTTTGGCTAATGTTGCACGATTAGTTTTTGTCAATGTGGCTATTTTTCAATCTTCAGATTTTGTGGGCTTTGGTGCTACTTTTAAACATGCTATAGGTTCCTTTTCTTATGCTATATCTACTTTTCATGAGGGTGTTGATCCCTTCTATAGTTGAGGCTCTTCTTCTTAGATATTGCTTCGTTTATGCACAACTACACATACCTATAAATGGTTGTGTTTTCATTGATTGTTACGCTTTGGTTTCTGCTCTTTTATTCTTCTAATTTGGACAATTATAAATTTGGTTCAATTTCAGATTGTAAAATTATTTTCGCAAATAGGCTGGATATTAAGGTTAAGCGAGATAGAAGGTGAGTGAATATGAAACCTCATTTCCTTACTAGAGCTTCTATTTGTTTTGATCAATTTCTTGTTTGGGATTCAATCTCAAATTACATTGTTGAAAACTATTGTGATATTGTCGGATTATCTGACTTAAAGGCAAAGGGTAAAGGATTTTTAGTAATGGCTCAAGTTATCCATCATAAGATTTCTTAAATTTGTGTTATGCTAGCAATAAGCATCTTAGGCAGGAAAGGACATTTATATATATAAGCTAGTCTATGTAAGTATATAACTCAGTGCAATTCGACGTTTAGTTACCATAAATTATATATTTATAAATGTAATTTTAGAATTATGTCATAATATAATGAAATGTAGTATTACATAATATTATGTATGATAATTCACGTTTGTTAACTTCATATATAATAGTTTAACTTATAGATAATATTATGAATATTATATTGATATTATCATGCACGTAGAATTATATAAGAAGTCATGATAGTATCTATACAACTTGGTAACGTTATTTCTTCAAAATACTTGTTGCACAAAATATGTTTTTTTAACCAAATAGAGTTAGAAATCCATTTATGTGTGTCTTTACTTTAGTTGGCACAATTTTATTATAAATATTTTTCACAATATAATTTTATTGTCAACCTATAATAATTTTAAAATATTTTAAAAAATAACAATACCAAGTCAATTGATTATTAATGAAATTAATTTCATCATTAATTTATAATTTAAATAATATAAAAAACCATTTATATTCATAATTAATACATGAAATAATATAGATAATAATGAACTTTTTTTACATGTATATTAAGTGATATATGCATCTAATATATAGTAAATATTAAAATTAGTATTGCATCTATTAGCTTTAAATAACTTACTCGTTGTAATTTCACGACTCATTATTTTGGTAAAAATTAATATTTTATTTATTTAGTATCTCAGTTAAAGTCTTTTAATGTGAATGTACACAAAAGGAAAAAAAAAAGTATTTTATGTTCCGTTTATTTCTGTAAAATAACTTGCAAGAAAATAACTTGCTGAAATATATTTTGGATGGAAAACATTTTCCTTGAAAAATATTTGCAAATGACTTATTTTTCGTTGTTTAGTTGTAATATTGAAAATTGGTTAAAAATATTAAAATTTTTATCTCATAAGACCATAAAAAATATTAATAATAATAAAAATTTTATAATTTAAAAATCTTATTGTTAAATATGAAAAGAGTGCAAAAAGAATGTAAATTATGAATGTCACCGGGGCCGGTGGTGATGGCCGGTGGTGGTGGTCAGTGGTAAATGGTGATTGGTAATAGTGGCTACGATGATTAATAAATTTAAAAAAATATGAATTTATAAAGTTTGTCAACTTCTGGAAAATGTTTTACTCTCTAGAAAAATGAAAAGTTATTTTCCTTAAAAAATTACTTAATTTTCCTTTAACCAGGAAAATATTTTTCGTTAACTTATTTTCTTACACGCCCCAAAACAATGGAAAATTGTGGAAAATATTTTCTTTCAAATTATTTTATGGAAATAAATGGAGCCTTAATATGAATCTATTCGATATATAATATTCTCAAATGAGAATGAACAATTTATATATGAAATCAAAATTTAATTTTTATTAATTTTTTATCTTTGAAATTTTAATTTGAGTCAATCTAGATAAAAAAAATTTAAATTTATATAGATATTATTATTTTGTGTTTAAATAGGATATCAAATATTATTATTTTATTGATTGAACTAATAAAAATAAAAAATATTGTTCTAAAATTCTAAAATATTATTATTTTAAATTATTATCAACATTTAGTAATTAGTATTGATGGGTAACTGTAAATGCACATACGTAACGTTAATAGTAATTTATGTATTTGAATTATCAAACATGTTAAATTATTTCATATTATAAGAGAAGATAGTTGGATTAAAAAAAATGAAAAAGTATGGAAACAAGTCAAATTAACAAAAAATAAAAGGTTAACTATTACTAATTTTTTATATTTAAATCAGTAGTGCATCAATTATGTATATTACAAAATTAACTATTCCACATATTTATAATTATGCATTTAAGAAGTGCAATGAAAAACTTATATTAAGCTTTCCTTATATAAATTAAAAAAAATTATTTAATAAATTTGAAATGGATAATAAAATTAAGTTATGACAACAACCTAACTGAAGAATAATAAAAGAGTTAAGTGAGAAAATAATATTGAATAGAAATATAATTAAAGAACAATGTAAGGGTTAAGTGAGAAAAATATTATTGGGGTAAGAATGTAGTTAAAGAATAATGAAAGGATTTAAAAGGGAAGATATCTTTGGATAGAAATGTAATTAATGAAACTAAATTGGTTAAATTGTAAGATTACTGTTAGGGCAACAGTAATCTTAACGCGGCTTGGTATATAATAATAATTTCTGTTTTAGGCATTTTCCCAATTCATTGGTATAGAAGTGGAAATTTCAGCAGTAACAATAAAATATTAAATTTTAAATAAAAAGGAGTCTTATAATTTTTAACTCTTAAATAAAAGGATTCTTATAGAAAGAAATTTTAGTTTTCATCTTTTAAATTGTTTACCATTTTTTTAATCCTAAAAAAAAAGATTCTTATAGTTTTAATTATTAAATTATTTTATTTTAAGAGAATAATTTATTATAGGCAGTTAAGTGTTAATAAGATTTTATATTATCATTTGTGCAATGTACAGATGAACTAATATGTAGTTATCACGCAATTTTTTTCCTTTTCTTAAATTTTTAGTAACAAATTTTATTTTAGTAAATTATTATTTTCTTATATTGTTGCCATGTCCGGCTTAAATACGAAATTATGCAGAACATATATGTAATTTTTCTCTTAAATTAGATTGGGTATCAAATCAAATAAGGATAAATACATAATTTGCCTGTTAAACATATTTTTCATATTTAAATTCAATTCAAAATGAACTCTTTTTTTATATATACACGAGCTATTCAGCCGCGTCCGTTTTAACAGTCCGCAGTAAATTTGATTAATCTCCGATCATTTTCGGAGACAAAGGGACTAGCTGGGGAAATTTATTCAAAATGAGCTCTTGAACCAATTTAGAATAAATATTTAATTAATTTATAACAAGTTAAGCTCGATTTTTATATGGATAAAACATAAAAGACACGTAGGCAAACAAAATTTAAAAATCTATATATAGAGAGTGCTTCCAGGCAATATGGAAACAAGATGGCAAGGAAGAAAGACCATAACCTTCTGACAACCACAACGGAAATTTTTGCAATTAACAGTTATTTGCGCACCATCTAAATAAAAAAAAAATTATTATTTTATCCTCATATTTTATCAAAATATTTGTTTTTCTCCTGCATTTTTTAAATATATAATTTTATTTTTATCATTTATCTCCATTATACTGTTATATCCTTCTGTCAGTTTTAATATAATGATAAATCAATTAATTTTGGCAAAATACAATGATAATATAGTAAATAAGTATGAGGAAAAATTAATTATTTTTGTCAAAATATATGAATAAAATAGTAATTTAATTAATGAAAAATATAAACAATTGATAGAAGAATATAATGTCATGTAGGAAAAAAAAAAGAGATAAAACTACATATTTATATAATGCAGGGGAGTGTTTTATATTATGGTAAAATATAGGGGTAAATCATAGTTTTTCCGAAAAATATGAAGTAAGAATATGATTAACAAGTTGAAAACAAAACTCCACTGCAAATATAATTAATAAAATTCCCATTAGAAAAGCCCACTATACACCATATATTTTTAGCAGCACAAACCACAATATAATAATGATTAGTGAGTTAATGGTGGTTTTGTCTTATTAGTGAGTTAATTTATTTTATCTTTCAAAAAAAATTTTATTTATTTAGATAATAATAAAATAAATTATTTGTTTATTTGAACTTACCCTTAATTCAATAAGGTATATAACTTGTTAGAGAAAGATAATTTTTTAACGATCTGGTTTTACTATCATTTTTTAATCATTTAATTTAATAAACTATTAATTCAAATTTAGCTTAAAGAACGACTTGATGAAATGTGAAATTCATAAATTGTGAAATCAATGAAATTTCAAATGTCATGATTTGGTTGAAAAATAAAATTTATGAATTTAAAGTATTATACTACCTCCATTTCAAAAAGATAGTGTCTACTTTCTATTTTCACACAGATTAAGAAATTTTGGTTAAAGGACAATTTTATTCATATAACTTTTTTATTATGCTCACTTAAATAACACATGAGTATTGAAATAATAATTAATAATTAATGAGGGTTATTTAAAGAACGACTTGATGAAATGTGAAATTCATAAATTGTGAAATCAATGAAATTTCAAATGTCATGATTTGGTTGAAAAATAAAATTTATGAATTTAAAGTATTATACTACCTCCGTTTCAAAAAGATAGTGTCTACTTTCTATTTTCACACAGATTAAGAAATTTTGGTTAAAGGACAATTTTATTCATATAACTTTTTTATTATGCTCACTTAAATAACACATGAGTATTGAAATAATAATTAATAATTAATGAGGGTTATTGAAAATAAGATAATTTAATAAGAGTATAGTAGGCAATTTAATGATTAACTACAATGCAAAAAATGAAAATGAACTATATTTTATAATAAACTAAAAAGAAAAAATTGACTTTTTTTTTTTTTTGGATAGAGGGAGTAATAAAAATAATTACTTTAAATTCCATAATATATGAAAGCCAATGGAATTCAAAAAATTTTATCTTTAAGTGAAATTTTCATCTCTTCTAAAACGATAGAATTGGAAAAATTATATAATACATGTAGGAGATCTTGCACGGAATGATAAGCCAATAATAGAAATACAAATATATGAATATATATCATAGTATAATCTACTGATAGATACATATACGAGCTGATAATAAATTCGAATCCCCTTCCGCTAATACTCAAAAGAAATACAAATGTGATAAGTTGGTAAAATATTTAATTCTATCACTTAAATTCCATAAATTCAAATCACCTCTTAATTTGGTAACAAGGTAAAATCTCTTGAACAGTGAATGCTATAATTCAAATTTCAAATTCAAAAAATGAATCAATTACCAAATTCCTCTATTAGAGGCTTTATTGGCGCTCCAAATCCGTAGATAAGCATTCAATTTCCAATAAAGTCATTGCTTCTTATCGTTACGGTAGCTGACATCATTATTTTTAATACAATTATTTTTTAAAATCGGTTAAATAGTTGAAAAACTTAAATTTTAGGGATAGTTATAATAGTGCCTTAAATTTGAATTTCTTCTCTTATTATCTTAAGATATCACCCTAATTTCAAATTGTATATAATTTAATACATAAATTATTATTTTCACTAGACCTATATCATATTAATAAAAAAAACTCACCGTTTAATAACACCCTAACTAATATTGATTAAGAATTTAAATTCATAAAATCAAGTAAAATGATAAATTAAGTTAGTTATAAACATAAAATATTAGTTTAGGCTCTTGTTTTGTCATTTTTTAAGCATGAAATTTTGTTTATACTTAAGTTAGATCTCTTATAAAATAAATTTTGATTCATTACGACATTTTATTTTAGGAAATCATTACTTATCAATATCATATAAATAAATCAAATTTTATTTTTAAGATAAATAAATTATTGTATTTTAATATCTATTTATTTATAAGCAGTGGTAATGGGAAGGAGTCTGATTTGAAAAAAAAAAGTTAAATTGGGTTCCACAAAATTATTTTATTCATTAATTTGGATACAATTTGATATTATAGTATTATTACAATTAAAGTTGAAATTCAGGATATCTGGAGAAGAAAGTTGCAATTAGGGTATAATTAAAACTATCCGTAAAGTTTGGAGTTATTTTTTTAATGATTTAGCCATTAAAATTGGTATGCAATACTGTATTTTAGAGGAAAATATCACTTTAACCCCTAAATTTTAATAGTTTTGACAATTGAGTTCGTTAATTTTAATTTGCATTAATTAAATCTTGGAACTCTTATTTTTTCTAATCAAACGCATGACTATGTATGATAAGGAAAGAATTACCTATACCCAATGAATTTAATAATAACAATAAGCGCAAATAAAATATGAGTAGCTTTTTGCTAACATAGAAAATATGATAAATGTGATACTTTTACTAAATAATAATCAACTATTGACTAGGTGCATGAGAAATGGATATATATACGTTTAGACAAGTAATTTTCATGTGTGATAATAAAAAAATCCTAGACAATAAATATTTTTTTTAACTTTTGATGTAATTTTTGAAATAATTATGAAATTTAAAAAATAAAAGCTTTAAAAAATTTAATTAGTATGAAATGATTTAATTCATACACTATTAGAAATTGTTAATATTTTCGAAATTAAATTCAAAATTTAGAAATGGGATGGCTAGGAATACGCATTTCATATTAGTAACGGAAAAAATCCATTGCTAAATTACAATGTTCATGTGTAAATTCCAATGGTTTGACAATGAATTTTTTAATTTAAAGCTATTGATTTTAAATTTTTAATCTTTAACTTCTTTTATTCTAAAAGAATTTTATAATTGCAAAAAATATAAATTATTTCCTTTTAGGGCATAATTTTATTATAAATGGTTAATAAATAAAATATTTAAATATTTTAACAATAATTTATATTATAATTCATGTACCAAATTGTTATTACATCCTTATATAATGTCCGAATACATTAATTAGTCCTTGATGTTTTTTAAAATGCATGATCACGTCTTTAAATTCCGCCTTGTCTAACCTTTTAATCCTCTATCCATTTTTAAAGGTTTTTATCATTAATTTATATTAAAAAGATAAAAATACCCCTAATCCAACAAAAACTAACAAATTTCTATTGTCCCTTCTCTCTCCTCGCCGTAATCTTCCGTCAGCACCGCCCTTGATTTCATCTTCAATAAGGCTTGTCTTTCATGAACCTTCTCTTGTCACTTCAATTGTTAATTATGGCTTTTTCTATGATTTCCACGCCTTGGTCAAAAAATTTGTTTCCTCCAATTTCATTCTTGTACCAGTCGTTCTAAAGGTTAAAGCCACACCCAAATTGCTTAATGAATTTCGTTTCTGTTTCTTTTTGTTTCTGTTTCTCTTCTATTAAAGTCAAAGATCTCATGTTATCTTCATCAATAAAGTCATTTAATGTGCATAGGGGTATTTTTATCTTTTTAAAAATTGCAAAAGCAATTGATTGGTTTGTGAAAATTTTGAAAATAAGCCATGATCGAAGATTACCTCTTTACACTGTCATTTTGGAGGAAAATTTAAACCAATTTTGTTTTCATTATGAAATGTGCATACTTGATAATGAGAGATGGGGAAATTTGATCGCTCGCAATTTATATTGTTTGAAACACCTTACATGAGTAAAACATGTGCATTAATTTTGGAATGAGCACTAGTTATGTATTTTTTTTAGTGAAGTTTAATATCTACACAATGAGACTTAATCTTCTTTTTACGTTATATTTCAGTTGTTTGTCTTATATAATCACTGTCTGAAAAACTAAAAATGGGGTATTTGTGATCATGCAAGTGTTCTTTTCTTGGAGAGATCCTTTTTGGGGCAAAGGGGATTTTGCTAGACTTGTTTTATTTTCTTTCAATCCATTTTTTTCTTGTCAGCAACATTGGCAGAGGTTAATTACCTTTATCTTTCAATAATTCTTCTTGGCAGACAGGGGTTGGAAAAAAATTGCATTTTTTGCCATGTTCTTTCTCTTCCGTTACGGTAGACTCTTTGCTTTTGAATGTCATTTATAATCGCAAATCAGCATTTAAGAATCAATGTTAGGGTTTCCGTTGGAGAAGGAAGCAAATATATGGGAGGTATGGTTTTGAATTTTCAATGATTAAGTTAAAATTGAAAATGAATGAGTTAAACGGGTATAATATTTCAAGTTGTACGCTATAGTGTGGACGGAAAATATCATGCAGAAAAAAAAGTTGCACCGTAAAATGAAATTTTCATACATTTTTTAATCAAAATAGAGAAAGAAATGGATAAAAGCGTTGCTTTAGAAATCTAACCGCATTCAATGCATTTTTTGTATTTTGTTTGCTATTCTCTTGATATTTTCTTATATTAATGCAATAAAAAAAACTATATAAAGGGAAATATGAACTTTATACTTTAGTTTTTTTTTACCAAATTTAGTAATAAGTTTTTTTAAGTAGCAATAATATGTTGATGTGTCACTCAAGTAAATGTTGATATAAATACTAATGTGGAAAGTGTAAACGGTGAAATAATAATAAATTTACATTTTGTCTCTCCTTATTCTAATTTTTCTATCTTTTTTTTTTTTTTATTGGGAGATAACTCTCCCCTAAATTTACCAAATTGATAAAAACACTTATGATCGAGAAGATTCAAACTCAAGATTCCTCGCTTTTCACATAAATGAGAAGACTAATCATACCGCATATGATTGACTTTCTATCTCTTTTATTGATCTCTCTTTCATTTTCACGCCTAACAAAAAGCTTAGTTAGGATTTGATAAGTACTAGTCCTAACAACTTGTTATTATTAACCTATGGAGTAATAAGGATGCATTTACCCCTTGGAGTGATAAGGTTGACTAATAAAGATTGGAGCTAGGAGAGATAAGGTTGGTTGTAATTCAGCTATAAATCTGTCAATTATTCTTGGTTTGAATTAGTCTGGTGACAAGAGCTTTTAAGGGTGATAAGTTCTGTTACATGGGATAGAGTTTAGCAGATTGTTTTCTATTATTCTCGTCATTCAGTTGTAAAGTAGTCTATTTAAGTATACGACTACACAGTTATTTCTTGTAAAAAAAAGGTATTAATATTAATACGAGCAATACACATTCTTTCTTTCTTCTTCTTAATTTCTTCGTGGTATCAGAGCGGGTTAATTTCCAAACCCTTCCAATGGCCTCCTTTTCTCTAAATGTGACAAACTTTGTTACCTTGAAACTCAAACAAACAAACTACCCCTTGTGGAGAGAGCAGATACTAAGCTTAGCTGAGAGCCAGGAGTTGTCAGATCATCTTGTGAAAGAATTCCCGGAGGCTCAGAAGTTTGTTGCTCCTCCTACACCAATTCCTGAAGATTATCAACCACAGCTTACAGATAATTTCAAAGCATGGCAAAAGTCAGATCGCTTACTTCGCGGATGGATCTGTGGAACCCTAAGCGAAGAGTCGCTTGGACTTGTCATCGGCTTGGAAACATTTTTCTCTGTTTGGGGGGCTTTGAAGGATGCTTATGCACAAGACTCCCCAGAGAGGGAATTTACCCTAAGACAACAATTGACTTATTTTCGCAAAGATGAAAATAAGACTATAGCAGAACATTTGCGTCTCTTCAAAGAGATTTGTGACAGTCTTGCCGCAATTGGCAAAATGGTACCCGATAACGAGAAGGTCTTTTGTCTTCTCACAAGCTTGGGACCCCAATATGAAACGTTCACCACCACAATGCTCAAACCACCACGTCCAACCTACAACGAATTAGTCTCTCAGCTGAAAAATTTAGATCAGCGGCGAAACTGGTTCTCAAGCTCATTTGACTCGACTTTGGATCAGATCTCCCCTCATGTCGCATTCTATGGAAATCGGTAGAAGCAGTTGAACTCTGGCTTAAATCGAGGCGGGTTTACCTCCCAGGGCCGAGGGTTCCAAGCACAACAACAATGTGGACAGACTCAATCCAAAGGAGCTTCAGGTTCTCAACGCCGACCACCAGCAGCAGGTCAGCGACGTATGACAGCAGAAGAGCGGGAGTAGTATAAAGATGAAGTTTGCCAGTATTGTGAAAAACCCGGTCATGTTGCAAAAATCTGCTGGTGGATTCCTAAAGCGTCACAAGAAACTCTTCCTCATGCTTTAGCTGCTCTAACTTTAGACAACGGAGTCGTGGATGCTGATTGGGTTGCTGATTCAGGAGCCTCGCATCATATGACAGGTAACAAATTTATGTTAGAAACTGTGACAGATTATTGTGGCTTAGACTCAATTGCTATAGGTGATGGATCTTCTTTGCCTATAAACGGAGTAGGTAATGGTTTCATTAAACAAAAAAATAATTTACATGTTTCAGATGTTTTACTAGTTCCTGAGTTAAAACAAAACTTGTTGTCTGTGAGTCAGTTAACGGATGAATATCCTGTCAATTGTGAATTTACTAATGTGGCTGTTAATGTGAAGGATCGGAAAACGGGGCAGGTACTTCTCACAGGACCAAAGAAACATAATCTGTATAAATTGTCGAGTGCGCCCGAAGCTTATTTTTCCAATCGATTTAAAGCGAGTACTGCTGCAATTTGGCACCAAAGGCTGGGTCATCCTCAAGCTTCAGTTGTTTCTATTTTGAATAATAAACGTTTAATAGATGTTAGAGGTTCTTTACAATTTAGCAATTTATGTGATAGTTGTCAAATAGGGAAAATGAGTAAATTTCCTTTTAGTTCTTCTATTCATTCTAGTTCTGCTGCCTTCGATAAAATCCACTGTGATTTGTGGGGTCCTGCGCCTGTTTTGTCCATTGCGAAATTTAAATTTTATGCATGTTTGGTTGATGATTTTACTAAATATTGTTGGATTATTCCATTCAGATTTCTTTGTTGTCTTTCTTGCTTTTGAAAAGTTTGTGTTACGTCAATTTGGTAAACAAATTAAGATTTTTCACTCAGATGGGGGAGGAGAGTTTGTTAACTCCAAATTATCTTCTCATTTTCTTGCCAATGGAATTACACATCAAATTTCTTGTCCATATACACCTGAACAAACAGGAATGGTTGAACGACGTCATCGAATTATTCGAGAATTAGGAATGACCATGTTATTTCACAGTCACTTGCCTTTATTTATATGGGTTGAGGCATTCCAAACTGCTGTGTTTTTGATTAATAGGTTACCGTCTTCCTCATTACATAATGAAACTCCTTTTTACATGTTAAATGGTTATAATTTTGATTATAGTTCATTGCGTGTTTTTGGGTCCAAGCGTTTTCCCTACATTTGGGACACTAGGCGAAATAAATTTGATCCTAAGTCTTGCCTCTGTGTGTTTGTTGGGTATAGTGAAAAACATAAAGGTTACAAGTGTTATAATCCTAGAACTAGAAAGTTTATAATTTCAAGGAATGTAAGCTTTGATGAAAATGTGTTTCCGTTTAAGTTCTCCTCTACTGATCAGTTACATGCTTTACAGGTTATGAATCCTTGGATTCAATCGACCTCCGATTCAGATTCGATTAAGCCCGATTGCACCTTGTCTATTCCCGCAGGTTTTGATGAGCTAAATGTCACAAGTTCAGCTGCTGGTTGTGTTTTACAAACACCAATAGCTGAACTTCATCTTGGTGCTGGACATACAGAAGCAGCTGATGTACCTTCTAGTACAATTGAGATTTTTGCTCCAAGTGATACAGCTCTTCCTGCGCAAACAGCACAGACGCTCCACGTGTTACAACCAGAGCAGCAGTCTGCGTCTTCGCAACAGGTGCTGCCACTGGATCAGCAGGCTGTACAGTCTAAAGTTATGCCGCAGGCATCAAATCAGCAGCTTGTTTCTGACCATAGTGAGTTTTCTCTTGAGGCTGAGCTACCTGTTGTTGAACCATCACATGCAGCTTCACCAGAAGGTATGGCTTTCGATAATTCTGCACCTACACATACTATGATTACACGGTCTAAATCTGGAATAGTTAAACCAAATCCGAAATATGCCTTGACTGTTGAGTTGTCTCCCACAATTCCGAAAGAACCAAAATCTGTTAAAGCTGCTAGTGCACATGATGGGTGGCGTAATGCTATGATAGAAGAATTAGAAGCTTTACATAGAAATCATACTTGGCAATTAGTTCCTAGGCAAGATACTTTGAATGTCATAGGTTGTAAGTGGGTGTTTAAAGCTAAATTAAAACCTGATGGAACCTTAGATCGTCTTAAAGCCCGTCTAGTCGCTAAAGGTTTTCATCAACTTGATGGCATTGATTATACAGAAACTTTTTCTCCTGTTATTAAACCTAGAACTATTCGAACTATTTTGTCTGTTGCTTTTGTTTGAAAATGGCCTATCCGACAATTGGATGTTAAAAATGCTTTCTTGCATGGTTATATCACTGAGGATTTGTACATGGAGCAACCTCCTGGTATGAAAAATCCTGACAAACCTTCTTATGTCTGTAAGCTTCAGCGTGCTCTTTATGGTCTTAAGCAGGCTCCTCGGGCTTGGTTTGATCGGCTTAGTAAGTTTCTTTTGGATTATGGTTTTTATTGTAGTTTAGCTGACCCTTCTCTTTTTGTGTTTCATTCGTCGTCAGATATATTAGTTCTATTAATCTATGTTGATGATATGCTTCTTACGGGGTCTTCTTTAGATCTTGTTCAGTCCTTTATACAGGTTATGAGCTCTGAGTTTTCGCTGAAGGATCTGGGGACTATTCATCATTTTTTAGGGATTGAAGTACAACCCACTTCTTGTGGTCTTCATCTTTCTCAAACTCATTATGCTTACTCTATTCTGGAACGTGCGAATATGGTTGCTTGTCAACCGATGCCTACCCCCTTGGCCTTGAAAGGCTATCCAGATGCAGATTCTGAATTCCTTGCTGATCCTTATCATTTTCGGGGTATTGTTGGGTCCTTACAGTATCTTACTTTGACACGACCAGATCTTTCATATAGTGTTCACTTTGTCTCCCAATTTATGCACTCTCCTACCATAGCACATTTCAAATGTGTTCATCGCATCCTTCGATATTTGAAAGGAACGATACACTTCGGTTTACATCTTACTTCCACTACTTCACTTGATCTTTATGCTTTTTCAGATTCTGATTGGGCAGGGTGTCCTGAGACACGACGTTCTACTACAGGGTATTGCACATTCTTAGGAGCAAATATCATCTCTTGGTGTGCTAAGAAGCAGTCTATTGTTGCCCGTTCCAGCACAGAGGTTGAGTACCGTGCCATGGCTCATACTGCCGCTGAACTCACTTGGCTTGGCTACATTTTGTCTGATCTTCGAGTTCCCTTGCGTCAACCTCCTATTATATTTGGTGATAATATTAGTGCTTTGTTTTTAACTGTCAATCCTGTATTTCATGCTCATAGTAAACATATAGAGTTAGACTATCATTATGTACGAGAACGGGTTGCCCAAAGAGCTCTTATTACCAGACATATTCCTTCCTCCTTACAGTTGGCTGATATTTTTACCAAGTCAGTACCCAAAGCTCGTCTTGCTTCTTTTCGTCACAAACTATGTCTCCACACTCGGCAAAGTTTGAGGGGGGATATTAACCTATGGAGTAATAAGGATGCATCTACCCCTTGGAGTGATAAGGTTGACTAATAAAGAGACTGGAGCTAGGAGAGATAAGGTTGGTTGTAATTCAGCTATAAATCTGTCAATTATTCTTTTTTTGAATTAGTCTGGTGACAAGAGCTTTTAAGGGTGATAAGTTCTATTACATGGGATAGAGTCTAGCAGATTGTTTTCCATTATTCTCGTCATTTAGTTGTAAAGTAGTCTATTTAAGTATACGACTACACAGTTATTTCTTGTCAAAAAAAGGTATTAAAATTAATACGAGCAATACACATTCTTTCTTTCTTCTTCTTAATTTCTTCGGTTATTAGAACAGTCGATCCAAGCCACAGAAGCTTTCAATTTTTTATCTTTTTTTCTTTTATTCAAAATCCTAAACTTTCTCCTCTTTCTTCTCTCTTCTCGTTGCTTTATCGAGAAATAAATAATTTTCTTTTCTATTATTTCTTCCTTCTTCCTCTTACTTTTATAATTGATGAATAATATCGACACAATCATGCAAGAACTCAAATGAAAAAATGGGACGATCTCTTGCAGCAAATGGTGTAAGTGATAGGCGGTATGCTCTTTTGGGTGTAAAGTACTAAAAATATATTTATTCAATAGGAGGTTGAATGGGCAAAATAACTCTGCGGACTATACGATAAGATAACTCTCACTTTAGGGCACAAAATTAGTAAAAGCTCTTGTAGTTGAGAGGATTCGAACTTAAAATCTCGCAGTCCTCACATAATAAGTGAGAAAACCAATTAAACCACACATGTTTGGCCAAAGCACGCATATTTAAAAAAATAGTTACTTATTATATATTATTATGAGATCATATATTGATTAACATTATATTTTATAAGCTTTTCTTAGGACTAATGTGTGTATATATTGTATTAGATTTCATTGAATTTGATTTAGTTTGTTATTTGATGATAATATTTTGAATTGAATTGAAATTTCTAATGTGTAACTCATATAAATATGGGAAAATTATTATCTAGTCCCTCAGGTTTTACATAATTATCTAACTAATCCTAAGTTTTGTGCAAATATCTAACTAGTCCCTCAGGTTTAACTCCGTCTAATTGAAAGGTCCTTCCGTCCGAAAAGTTAGTTTTTTTCCGTTAATTGAAGACTAAAAGACTAAAACACCTCTCCCTAGCTGACGTGGACCAGTATGAAGCGATAATGATATACCTAGTTTGTTTCTCTTTTGTTCCCCTTTTGTTCCTTCTATGCCATAATGATATACCTAGTTTATCTTTTGCACAGATAACCTTGCATTAAATATTAATATTCATATTCAAAGTTATGAAATTATAATAATATAGGTGGCAATAATAATTACTTTTTTATCTATAAATAACTATTGTTTTAGAGCCGGTGTTTTCTCCGCAAATATCTTTTTTTTTTTAGAATATTAATGAGTAATTACTTTTTTTTTCAATTTTATCCTTATTTATATTAAATTTAATAATTATTTTTATAATTTTCCAAAATCATATAACATCTCCTCTCTTACTTAAGGTTACTTAATAAAATTAATTAATATTTTGTTATAATTTATAAGAATAAATTTACTTACTTAATTACCATAAAAACATTAAAAGTATTTATGAATAGATGGAATACTTTGTTTTTTTTTTTTTAGATTTTATCAATGATAATAGTAATGTTTCTTGATAAAATTTGCATATTAAATATGAATAAAATAGAAAATTATGTTTATTACTTTTTTTCTAAAAAAGAAACTATGATGATAATTTGGGGTAAAAAGAAAAATGAGGTATTTACTTTTTTGAAGAGGTATTTACTTTCATGATTCACTTAAATTTAATAATATTTAATTAGAACATTAAATTAATTTTTTTATCCTTTTTTTAATTCTGTCTTTGTTCCATAATACTTGTCAGATTTAAGAAAATAGTTTGTTCTAAAATATTTGTCTAATTTGGTCTAAAATACTTGTTATATTTGCGGTTTTAAGGAGTAATAAATATTTTTTTCATATTTACCCTTTGTGTATGATTAATAATTATTACTTCAATTTAATGATTTTCTTAGAGATTAATATTAAATTAAGGGTAATATTGTCAAAATTTATTCAATAATTTATTATAATTTATACAAATTTAATAATTTTTTTTAAAAGACATGAAATTCTAAATGTGACGAATATTATAGAATGAAGATAGTAATATTTTAGAGACATAATTATATTTAAAGGTTTTCGATTTGCAAATATTCATAATCTAAAACTAAATCGTACATTTAAGAGAGAAAAATGATTATGTCTCCATCGACTTTATATGAAACTCTTCAATTTTTATTTTTAAATTTAGCGAAGGCTATACAATTCTACATGTGCATAAAATTATAGGAAAAATTATTATTTAGTCTTTTAGTTTATACAATTCCCTCCCTTATCGCTTCATACTGGTCCACGTCAGCTAGGGAGGGGTGTTTTAGTCTTTTAGTTTTCAATTAACGGAAAAAAACTAACTTTTCGGACGGAAGGACCTTTCAATTAGACGGAGTTAAACCTGAGGGACTAGTTAGATATTTGCGCAAAACTTGGGATTAGTTAGATAATTATGTAAAACCTGAGGGACTAGATAATAATTTTCCCATCAATGAATAAGTATGGTCCACGTCAGCTAAAGAGGGGTGTTTTAGTCTTTTAGTCTATAATTAACGGAAAAAAATCAATTTTTCGGACAGAAGGACCTTTTAATTAGACGGAGTTAAACCTGAGGGACTAGTTAGATATTTGCGCAAAACTTGAGATTAGTTGGATAATTATGTAAAAATTGAGGGACTAAATAATAATTTTCCCTATAAATATTGATAAAATATCATTTTCTCCTTCCATTACCAAATTGTTTGAGCTTTCAGGCAGTCTTTGAGCACATGAAGGCTTCTCTCTGCACCTTCTCCATAATAATCAATATTTTGGTTCCATATCTTATGATCCGTTCACGCTAGATAAAATAATAAGCACTTTAGCAGCAAAGCAACCATCTTTGGATGAGTTCGATATTATTGTTCATTTTCAAACTATTTTTGAGTTTAACTAAATCAATTTGATTTGAATTTTTATTTTATTTAGCGAGGACAAAGTACAAAAACTTTCCGACACATAGTAACAACTAATAATTCTAAAACGAGCAAAAATGACTTTAGAATCAATAATGTTATTACATATATTGTACAATTTTTAAGAGGTAATATAGGCTTATATAATGAAATGTTTAAATCATTGTTAATGGCTTTCTACAATAAATATATTTTCCATAATCGTAATTTTGTTCTAAAAGCATATTAAGGAAATACAATATTGAATTAGAGTTTTCACGAGGGAAATTCTTGGAAGTGTTCAATAGGTCGATTAAAATGTTTAACATGCACAATTTTATAAATTAAAGTATTCAATAGATTAAAATTAAAATTAAAGATGCCACAAGATTTTTCATAAAAAAATTCGGGATGAATTCATGTATTGAACCCAATTAAAACATGAAACCTCAAATTTAGGAGGAGCCAACCTCCAACCTCAATGCTATCAAATCCAAGTTCCATTTCTTATCCTTTTACTATATCTAACCAGAAATAGTCAGCATCTAGCGCATGTAGTACAAACTGTCTCAGACTAAAACTGCAATCAGTATATAGCACATGCAGATATGAACATTTAAAACTATAATTGTCAATAATATTGTTCTTGCAACAAAAACTATTATACTAGGCATATAAATACCACATGAATCTCACATAAATCTCATAACACCATAGTCATCATCAATCATTATCCTTAAGGGGTTTTATGAAAAAACATCCGAAAATCATTAGGAATCCATAAAATTCAATTATAGACATTCTAGATGAAAAAAAGAGTAGATTTAATATCAATCGGCCCACTACATAAATTCGCCCCTATACTTTATGTAAAAAACTTTATGGCATCCTTAATTTTTATATTGATTTATTAAATATTTCAACTCATAAATTTATATCTATTAAATACTTAAACTTATAAAAATTATTTTATTGAACATTCAAATTTATAAAAAATTTAGATCGATTAAATACTTATTAAATAGTTGAAAATTTTAAAAATTATTGTTTCAAATATTATTCTATTGAACACTCAAACTTATAAAGTTAGATCTATTAAACACTTATTAGGTAGTTGAAATTTTTGAAAATTATTGTTTCAAATATTATACTAACCAAACTTCAAAGTGAACATTGTGTACGTAAATGTTAAAAGCACAAAAAGACTGGTACTGCTAGTCTAGATAAAAGTACAATGTTACTAAAATTCATAATTTCAAGAGGTATAATAGGTCATTCGTAAAATTTAGAGTGCCATAAGGTTTTTTTAGTAAATTATGAGGAATAAATTTATGCATTTGGCTAATATCTATACTATATATAAATATGGGAATAGGGGGAAAAAATAATGAGATTTTCTATAATAGCCTTAGATTAATTTAGAATTTCTAATAGTATCCTTTAGTTAGTTTTTATGTATTTTAATTGGAGAAACCATTTATCCTTTTAAATATCATTTTAGTTGTAACTTTTATTATCTTTTAATTGGAGAAAATACATTCCATTTATCCTTTTGATTATCCTTTTATTTAGATTTTTTATGTATTTGAATTGGAGAAAATATGTATATGTATTTTCTCTATTTGATCTTGCATTATTATTGTCCAATAATTTTCATAATTAATAGATTTTGATGTTCTTTTATTATAGATTTTCATGTGATATTACTTTCTAGAAGATAAATTGAAAACCTTAATTGAGATATTGAAATTGATAATTTTTTTAACTAATTATATTCTAAATTTTTTAAAACATGGGTAAACACTTTACTATTAGACTTTATTATTATTATTTTTTTTTCTTGAAAGAGACTCTATTAGTTAAATACACTGAAATTAAAATGAAAATTTTTAAATATATTCTTTCTCTTTGATTTTTTTGGAGATAGATAGTGCACACTTATTTGGACTATTTACATATTATTGTATTTGACTAATAGCATATAAAAAAGCATTTTCTTTTTTAATCTAATAAAATCTTATTAAAAAATACACTATAAAAGTTTGAATTAATGAAAAAAAATGGGTATTTGGGCATATTTCCTATCTTTTTCATTTTCAGTTTTCCTACAATAAAGATGAAATGATGAAAAAATTCAAAAGCTCTCTTTTTATTCAACATTTTATTCTACTTTTTTGAAATTTATGAAATTTTATTTAATTTTTCTATCATTTAATTGGATGTATTTTTTAAAAATAATTTTAATTGGATGTATTTTTTAAAAATAATTTTTAAAATAGATATAGAGATAATTAGACCTTTGATATTTTAATTTTTTAAAATATTTTTTTAAATAAACATGTAGAACTTCAAAATTTTTGAATTTAACCTCACTATAAACTTGAGGAGGATTTTTCATTACTAATATTATTGTTTGCGCATTGATTTTTAAGTTACGTATTAATATTTATTTATGTCATTTTGAAGCCTTTTTTAGTGAAGAAAAATCTTGAAACAATTGGAATAAAGGTAATTGCATCTTAAATATAAAATTAGATATTTCAAAATTTTTAGTTACCTTTAAATATATTTTTAATTTAATGAGTAAATATACACTTTTTTTTTTTCAACGAGTTTGATTTTTATCACTCTTTTTGAAATAGTAGTCCTTTTATTTTTTATTTTATAAAGTATATTAATTAAAGGGAGAAAAATACTTTATATCATTAATTTTAAATGAGTAAAAATACATGTTAAATGTTATTGTTTTTAATCAAAATAAATAGTAATATAATTTAATAATAAAATTTATGTAAACAATATATTTATGCCACGCTCGATGCGCAGAATTACGAGTAGAATATTAAACATTACGAGTAGAATTACGGGAGCAATCAGGCGGCGTTTCATCTTGCTCCTCATATGCTGCCTCAAATGGATCTTTCGATTGCTGCATTGCCATTTTACTGCAATTCTTAATTCTCATCAAACAATTCAAGAGCATTTTTCACAAAACAAGTAAATCACAGAAAAGAGTACTCAATTGACAATGTACACAATTGGGGAATGGGGATTTGAAATCCTTATAAATATAAAGACCTGGTAATCGGTTTCAAGAACAGAACCAAACCTTGGTCTTTTCAGAAACTAATTAAAAACTTCAACTGAAAGCATGCTTCGATGAATAACAGAGTAAAGTATTATTCAAAGAATATTGATTTTTTTTGGTTCTTTACAGAAGGAGGTGAGCTTTCGGTTGGTTTTTTTGGGCCAATTGTCAAATCCAGCCGAATTAAAAAGGGAATCCAATTAACCAAAAACCGGACTGAAATAGAGATCAAAACCAAATTTACTGAATTGAAAAACCCGAAAAAATATAAAATTTGCAAGAATAACCATTCAAAATTGCCAGAAATTGGCTAATATGGTTTGGTTTTGAAGATCATAAAACCGAATGCAGAAAGAAAAAAAAAAAAAAAAAAACTAATTGCTAAAAGTTTAATGTGGATACTTGACAATTTACTTATCATTCCTAGTTTTATGAGAACTCACCCTCTTTAGTTAGAGATTCATCTCTTAAATTTTGATCTAAGGAATTTTAAGAGCAAGTGGCATGGCTTGAAATTGAATGATTTGATTTATGGAAATTTGAAGTTCCTAGTTACTGTTAACATTTATAATATAAATGAAAAGAATTAACTACTTCTATTTGTTTATTGCTTTATAGGTCTTTCTAGCTAAAGTTCTTTCTTTTCATTTCCTCCATATTCCTTTATCAGAAACTCAAACCAAGCAAAAAGAGAACTCTGGAAAAAAGAGGATATAATGAGTAGAATATGTTCTCGGCTAGTTGGCTTAGTTGTGCTTCGCTAATGAAATGCTAATCACACACACAAAACAGAGCATACATACGAAACAGGGAGAGACTCAGAGAGAGTATGTAGTTAATTTTTTTTTTTTTTTTGACATTTTTAGTTATTATTATTGTTTCATAAGCAAATCATTACTCAATTTAGAATTTGATGCAAATAAACAGAAAACCAAACATCTAAGAACCCACTTTCAATTTCTATACCCATTTGGGAAAGGAAAGTTAACTAAGATATATATTCCCATTTGGGAAGGAGTGAGTTAAGGAAAGATAAGCGTAAGCCTTCCCCTCCTTTACTCCTTAAATCTCAAATTTTGTTACACTCTAAATTCGAGCATAAGAAAGGAGAGACAAATATTTTTGTACTATATTTAATTATTTATCCATGTCTTTGCCTTTCCATTAATTTAACCCTTTCCAAATATTAACATAATTTTTATTATAACTCCTCTTCCCCTTCCCTTTCTTTACCCTCCCTTACTCTTCCATTAATTACTCTTCCCTCACCCCATCCAAACGAAGTGTAAATTACCCTCAGCATCATGTTTGCAATGAAAGACAGCAAATGAACAAATAAAAATACTGAGATTTTGCTCCTACACCTTCGAAAATTTATTTATGTCCAGTTTTCAATGGTATAAAGTTTATGCCAAAATGTCATTTGTGAAAAAATTTATGACCAAAAGAATAAGGTTATCTTTGTTTGGTAAGTTAATCTTCGGTTTGGACCACAGTTTAGGACAAAATGATGTAAAAAATATGTGCTCACACATGGCCCAAGTCCAAAATGCTAAAGAAGCTTATGGCCCAACCCAAGCTTGAACCACCAAGCAATTGAAACTTAGCACTTACACTAGCTCCCAAGCGTGTGTGTGTGTGTGTGTGTGTGTGTGTGAGAGAGAGAGAGAGAGGATAGAGAAAAATAAAGTGGATAGAGAGAAAATTGAAGGAGAGAAATAGTCTATGCTTAAGAAAAAAGTCCATGTATGATGCCACTTATTATTTTGGGGAACAAAATGTAGAAAAAACAAGCAAAGGCATTATTCTGTTACATAAATAATATTGTAGAAATTTTTATATTATAAACTAAATTCTAGGTGCAACAATATGATAGGAGATTTTTCAGAGACAAACAAGTGAAAATAATTCAATTGAAGTCAGTATACTCAAAACAACAACCATTCTAAAACTTTCAAAAAGAAGAGAGACCACATTAAAGACAATTTTTGATAGGGCAATTGCGTAAGTATATAAAATTACAAACAAATAATAAAGAACGAGTAAAGTATCATCTAACAATGATTGTATATTAAGTACTAAAATTATGTTAATCTATAATTATTTAAATGATAATAAGGAGAATAATTCTAAGAAATTAATTTAAAAGAAATAAAAGACATCATAAGAAATCAAGCAAGATAATTTGATGAAAAAAAATCAATGATTAAAAACTACCGGGAATTTGACTTTACTTATTTCTATCCAATTTATTTTATTAGTTTGATAATTAATTTTAATTGTTTAACGAGGAGAAACAACCGCTAGCAAGCCCTCTTGATGTATTATTAGCTATTTTAATCCGGGCTAAATACATATCTTCCAATACCGCAATCAAATATGAATTTAATCATTAAGTTTTATGGTTGTTTATGAATTCACAACCTAAAGTTGCTAACTTATGAAAGCCCCCATGAGTCAAATCAGATAGCTTACGCATTAAGTTATTGTTCACATGTAATTTATTAACTTTTTCATATAAAAAATCCTTATTCTAATAGCAATTAACAAAATAAATCAATTTAGAGAAAAAGCTCTGTCTGGGAGCTTTAAGTTTAATAATAAATTATATTTTGAACAAGGAAAAATAAATTTAATATTATAAATTGGAATAAAAATTAAATTATATCAAATTCCTAATATGAGAATTTAATTCGATATAATAATTAATTTAAACTTAATTAAACTTGTAAAGAATTCCATAGTTAACATGAATATTGAAAAATAAACTAAGATTAAGAGTTTAAAAATAAAAACTAGCAAACGATTAGCTTAAGCGGCTTTCTTGAATCTTTACACCAACTTGAATAATTAAAGTCTTCAAGAGAGAAACTATGTAGAATAGAGAACAATAGACCAAAAGATAAAGATAAACTAGCTGATAAGAGACTGGACTCCTAACTTCGCCCCAAAAGCTAGCTCGTAAAGGAAGGACTGAATCCAGCACTTCCGTGATACTTTGGAAGTCATGGACAAATGATTGTTTTTAATCATTTTTTACATTTTTTGTTGGTTTCATATAAAAATCCTATAAAATTTCTCAACATAAAGTGAAATATGATTCAACGAAATTTTATTAAAAAACATAAATAAATCTAACTGAAATAAAACAATATAAGTAAAAATTAAAAGAAATTCTAGAGAAAACATACTAAAAATAACTATAAAAATAAAACTTATCAATCCTCTTGCCAATGAAGTAATTGAGGAGGGTCGCCATGGGGAATCTCTGGAAACTATCCACCACTTGAATTAGCTCAAGAACAGATAGTTGAAGCTCTAAAAGATTTACAAACTATACTAGTAGAAGTTAAAGAAGAAATTTGAATCATCTAAAAGAAAGAAACTGCGAAATCAAGCAAATCTTCAATTAAAGAAAGTAACTAGACGAAAGGAAATAAGATAAGTGACAAATCAAATCACTGAACAGAATCTTAAATAGCAATCTAAAAAGAATCCCATTGAGCTTAATTTTAAGCTCCTACGGATGTTACAGCAGCAGCTTCGAGGGAAGGATAATACGAACAAGTATGAATTAGAAGACAAGTCTCCATTATTAGACAAGATCCTTATGGAAGAACTTCCCTTCAAGTTCAAGACACCAACTTTCAAGGAATATGACAGATCAAGAGACCCAAGGAGCCAACTAAAAATGTTTATTTTTATCAAATTATTCAGAACCAGACCATAGTATTTCACGTTGAGCCAATACAGCGAGTCGTTTGCTCTTAATTTTTGATTGCATGTAAATTCAAGAATTTTTGAGTGAATAAATTCAGATTAAGTATATGTTTGACACCTCCAAATGTTTTTAATTTCAATATGATATTTGTATAAGAAAATAATAAATAAAGCTGAGGGAGTAGGAATTTTGAAGTGATGATGAATGAGGACATGATTTAAAAATCAACTCCATCACTTTGGTCTTTATCTCTCTTTTTCTTTTTGAGAGGGGAGCATGTCAGCGCCAGTGCTTATTTATTATTGCCAATCACATTCAATAAAGAGACTGTCCCTGCAAAATACCAACTTTTTGTATTTTTTTTATTATCAATTATTTATTATTACAATATAATGTATAATAAATTATCTGCATTACCCTAAGTTGACAACATTATTCCTTTGATCATCATTATTCAATCAGGATTGATATGTATCATAAATATGTTTTTTTTAATAATATTATCTATATCTTTGAGAAAAAAAAAATAATAACAAATATCTTTTTTTATTCTATGGATAAACTTAGTATAATTAACTAAATCTATTTCTAAAATAACATTAATGCTCTGTTTGGTATAAATGAATTCAAAATATGAAATTTATTTGTAAATAAATTCTAGTGTAATTCATTTGTGAATAAATTATTTATGTTTGGTACGATTAATTGTAATTCAATTGAATTTCATGTAATCATGTATGGAATAAATTTATAATTGAAAATCATTTGTTTTTATTTTTTAAAATATTCTTGAAATAGTAATTTCACAAAAATAAATAACAAATACCAATTATATTTATGTTATGCTGTATAATCTTTCATATTTTTATTAAAATAAATGTATAAAATAAAAACATTATTAATAAAATTATTGCATTTAATTTAGTGTTAAATGAATATTTAACTTGAATCTCTCTCATAGATAGTAAAAAAAAAACTAAAAATATTAAAATAAAAGACAAAAATATTAAAATAAAACACAATAATAAGAAAAAAATTTTCTAAAAAAATAAATTTTTTAAAAGGTTTTTGGTCAAGTTTGATAAAATAAATTACAAAAGTGAAAAAATGACTCTTTGGATAGAGAATGGTACCACCTATTGTTGTGAAGTTTGGTGTAGTCATATCCAATTCCATGGAATTGAATTTATAGAATTAAAATCTACATTTTTTCATTCCAAACACAAAAATATGGATTTCTAAATGAATTCCATAAAATTTTGTGGAGGGCGTAAGTTTACCCCTTCTTTGAAACAAATGAATTCCACAGTATATTTATTTTAATAAAAATATAAAAAATTATATAGCATAACATTAATATAATTTGTATTTTTTTTTGAAAACATAATATAATTTGTATTTATTATTTATTTTTGTGAAATTACTATTTCAAGAATATTTTAGAACATACACGCAAATGAATTTTCAATTATAAATTTATACATGATTATGTGAAATTTAATTGAATTACATGTTTTAAATTAATTATACCAAATATGAAAATTCATTCATAAATGATATTCCACATTTTGAATTCATTTATACCAAATGGAGCATTAAAGTAAAAAAAAAAAAAAGGGCTAAACATATAAATTCATTCCTAAATTTTTTTTACTTTAATTTTATGACGCCTTCAATTTTTATTTTAATCTATTAAATAGTTCAACTTTTAAAATTAAACTTATTAAACATTTCCATTTGCAAAAAAATATTTTAATAAACAATTCAACTTGCAGAATTAGGTCTATTAAATACAAATTAAATAATTGAAAAATATAAAAATTATTACTGTGAAAATTATGCTAATTATATATCAAATCAATGTTTTGCATATAAAAAAAAAACCCTTTTCTTAAAAACTATTATTTTTATTGTGGGAAGGAGTGTAATGCTATTAGAATTTATAATTTCAATTGTACAATACATAATCAACAAAGTTTAAAGTGTCACAGAATAAAATTGCAAAATACATGGATGATTTTATATTCCGTGTTTAAAAATACAAAGTAAAATAAAAACTTCTATTTTTATAAAAGATGTATGGCATTGACATTTTAGATTTTTTTTTTTTATTCAGTTCGGTCAAATATATATACCTATATTTTTCTCTCTGATCATGTCCGGAAAATCTGTGTGCTCAATCTGTGCATTAACAAGTTATTTCTCTTATAAAAAGAAAGAAATAACAAAATGCTAATCAATTATTATTATTTTTTAAAAATTTGCACGGGTTATCTAAGTCTGTGTTTGTTTTAACAGTCCATAAACCTGATTAATCCTCACTCGCCTTTGGAGACAAAGAGGCTGACCCCGGGATAGTAGCGAAACTAAGACCCTAAGGTCGGGGTGGACACTTATGTATAATTTATATTTTTTAGTATAAAAAATTTAAAAATAAATTAAATTATGTAAAAAATCTACCACTTCCATTCATAATAAAAAAACAATTATATGAATTTTTTTTTTTAAAAAAAAATCACATTTGTCTTGTATGTAATTTCATATTTTGAAATCGTTGTATAATTAATTCATTGTCAATACTATTAAATATATCGCTTTCTATATAAATTATCAAACAATCATTCATTCAACACAATTGATTTTTCACAATCTTCACCGTAGAAAATGTACTGACTACAATCAATGTGGCAATGGAACAAGTAAAACTAATGCTAATTTAATAAGTGAATACACTAATTGATAAACAATACATCTCTCAGTTTTAACTCTTGTCTCTTGTGAATACACTAATGGATAAATAATATATCTCTCGGTTTTAACTAACTGTCTCTTGGAAACACCATCTAATTTTCACCAACCAAATTTTATATATATTTAAAAAGGCACTCCAACTAATTTAAGGGGTTCACAGATTATAAATATAACGGTTTAAGAGTTCATATTATAAATATATTAATAGTTGCTTAGAAAAATTTTCAAGTTAGGGGGTGCATGTGCACCCTCTAAACTATATGTGTTTCCACCACTGCTCGAGAGAGTTTGCACTACAAGTGATCGAATCCATGACTAAAATTATGGTGATTAATTTTACAAGTGCTTTTTACCACTAAATTACCCATTCGTATTTATTATTATTATTATTAGTGATTAGCAGTAGGTATGGCTAGTTCCGATTCACGGAACTGACGGTTCAAAATTTTTAAAATATTGAACTTGAACCGGTCTTTGAACCGACGGTTTCGATTCGGTTCCGATTCCGGCCTGTTCAGTGTGGTTCCGATCACGGTTTCCGGCAATATATATATATATATTTTTTAAAATTGGTTCTAACGTTACATCTTTCTTTCAAAAATATTAATATAAGTTTTAAAAATATTATTAAATTTTATTTTAAATAAATTTTAGAACGCTCATACTCATATAAGAATAAAATTAATTACTTTTACAAAATAATCAAATAAGTTATTACTTTATTTTATTTAAATATTATTAATTAAATAAATTATAAGAAAATTTTGAAAAATACTTCAAAAGAATGTAATTTTAAACTTAGTAAACAATTTAAAAGGGTAAAAAAAAAAAGTTAAAAACAATATAAGTTTAGACTAAATATTCTCTCTTTTTTTACTATTTTACTTTTTAGATTTTTAACTTTTAAAGTAAAGTGTATTTTTTTAAAAAAAAAAACTTAAGTAAAATATATCATGTAGTAAAATATTATTGAGACTTTTAAAGATGTATAAAATAGGCTAAGTGATTATTATTTTGAAAATAAAAATAGAAATTTTTGGTTCGAACCAGACCAGAACCGCCGATTCACTAACGGTTCAAGATCGGTTTAGGTTCAAATTTTAACATTCACATGAACCTTAATCGCCCCTTTAACCACCGGTTCCGGTTCAAAGCTTTAAACTGATAATTTTGATCCGATTCCAGTTCATCTACAGTACGATTCGATTCCGATTCAATTTTAGTTCAAAATGAACCGGTAGCCATCCCTGGTTAGCACTATAGTCCAAATACAAAAATTGAAGCCGCTAATATAGGCACTAAAGGTAATTGGTAGGACAGTGTGGGCAATGTATAGTAAGGACATTTGTTCCTTTAGCAGTAATGATTAGAGTGAAATATATACTTCTATTTAATCATTTTTCAAAGAAAAAGGTTATTTTGTGTCCATATTTACTAATAATTGATCCAAACCAGTCAAAAAGACAACAACGCTAACCCAACCCACTCTTCTTTCCACATTTTGTAAAACCTCTGCATGGTTTGAATTCACTCATCAAACTGCCTTATATTATTTTACTTCAATTATGGTTAAGACTCTCGGTAGGTTTTGAGCATTACATCTATTTGGTTTGAATTGATATAAGCTCATCTAATAAACTTATCCAACCGATTTAGGGAGCTAATCTTTATCCCAATGGTTGTATTTTTTTTTTTTTTATCAGATTGTCAATCATTGGGCTTTGCTTTAAATTCTTCTAGAATGGATAATTCTGCTTTTGTTTTAGTTGTCGTTGATTGTAAGTCTATTTTTAATTTTTAGACATGATATTAACGTCACGTAAGTGAATATGGGAATTCTCACTTGCTCAACCTTTCATTAATAATGCCGGCTTCCACATCTAAGACTTTATCCCGGATTTCTTGTTTGATTACTTTTCTTCGAGCTAATACAAGTTCAGTTTTATTTTATTTTTTTTAGAAAAAATGGATTTATTGAGCTCATTTTAATAACAAATCAAGTTCAAACTTATTTATTAGCTCGTAAGTTGGCTTTTGAGTTAGTTTTTTTGAGGCAAGCTCTTGAGCAGGCTCAATAAATCAAGATTAATTAAATATATATCAAAATGACATCACTTTAATTTGGCAAGTTTCAAACTTGAGCTTAAGTCGCAGCTCACTAGAGCTCAGCTCCACTAGGATTCTTGTACAATAAAAATTGACAGTAATAATTTCAATTTGGATTCCCCAAACGAAAGAACCAAACAAATGATTTCAATTGTGGTTCTGTTAGAAGTGAAGAGTGGGTCTACTTTAAGGTTGAAAGTACTGAGTAATGACGCATGAGTACAGTAACATGTAGGAGATGAAACTGTCAGAATGGTCTGTAATTGATCCCAGCTTGTGGTTGATTAAGTAATAATGACCAAGAAATTTTAAAAATTTAGAGAGAAAAGTTTATCCAATTTGATTTGGTACTTTATATATTTTTTTGATAATGATCAAATTCATTTCATATATCGATTAATTTCATTAAAGGAAATTTATAGACGAATTTTTTTTTTTAAAAAAATTCATTAGAGGCTTTTATGGTCGAAATAACATTGTTTTTCCTATTGGCTCACAAAATTGGTGAAAACAACTGTGGTTAAAATGACTCGAACTTCAAGACCTCTCAGTCCTCGTATAAATGAGAAAACCAACTAGACCAACACTTGATTAGCAATTTATACATGAATTTTTATACAGCTTAGAAATTTGTAAAAATAAAGAGAAGAAAAATCCTTCCAACTTTGCAGTTTACATAATAATATTTAATGTATATCAATATGAATATTTTCTTTGCAACATAATTTTTTTTTTTTTTTAGTATTGGAGGATGAGATTTCGAACCTGAATCTATTATCAGATCGACAATGCACTTACCGCTCGGCTATGCCTAGGTGTACCAAAAGAATTTTTTTTTATTTCAATTGGATATAGAATTTATTTTTAATATGTAATTTTATTAGATTTTTATTGTATATTTATTATGTTTGAAGTTTATTTATAGATTTAGTTAAATTTATTCAAAGTACAGACAATTCCAATACATAAAATAAAATAAATAAAAATTTCAAATGAATTTTACTCATCATACCAAATGTCCTAATTGTGGATTTACAAATGAAATTCATTTGGACAGTTACTCATAAAAATCATAAATATAATACTTATTTATGGACATAATACTTTTTAAGATGTGATTTTGTGAATGAAAGGACTATCGATGGATTATTTATTTCCTTTATCCATTGTTGTTACCATTAGTTAATGGCCTTGGTGGGATGTATTTTTATTAATTGCTTTTTCTAGATGGTGAAAGCCTAATTAAGATCATTGGCTTGCTAATGGATAAGATCAACTTACACTAAATGAATTATCTTAAGATTTTATTTTTTATATACAAATGAATATCATCAATTTGCACGAACAGAATTATCCTACAATTTTACATAAATAAATACTATAAAATTTTGAAGAATTTAAAAGTGAAGATATCAATTTCCTTTAGACAAATCTCTTTTTGAGATTCGCAGCTATCTCTATTTTCTCTATAAATCGAACTTTTGATTATATAAAAATTGTAAATCTCACCACTTGAATTACTCCCTATAGATAATTTATTAATTCTTATTAATTGAATTTTATGTAATTTGAATTGAACATTCTCATAACTCAAATTCATTTATATTAAATAAGCAGTAAATTAAGTTGAGTTCGGGTTTAAATTAAATTTATTTGCAAGATTAGAGAAAACTATTATAGAACAAAGATAAAAGGCCAATTGTTTGTCAATTTGCAAATCTAATTGAAGTATTAATGCAAAGCAAAGATATGTAGCTGTTGAAGATTTAACTACTTGTTCTGTTCTTTTTTTGCTATTACAAGAAAAGAAAAGAAAAGAAAAGAAAAGCAATTATAAAGCAAAAGGGTATATGTGTAACTTGAGCTTGTAAAGCAACGGAAGATTCAAATAATGGTTTATAAAACGGTCTGTAGCCACACTCATCTTTATGCTTTCGCTTTTCTTTTTAAAAGCAAAAGATTACCAAAAAAAAAAAAAAAAAAAAAAAAAATGAAATCAGCCAGACCAAAGAAAATAAATAAATAAGTAAATAAACAGAGCCTATCTTGGATGCTGCTGTATCTTCAACAAGTTTGTCTTTTAAAGATTCATTAGACCTCTCTGTCGTCACTCTCTCCTATGAAATGGTCATTGATTTTCTTGATTCTTGATAAAAGAATTGGAACTGCCCACCAGTCACTTATTTTCTTCATTCTTGATTCTTGATCCATCCACCATGGCTGATATGAAGTTTTTCTTCTTTTCTTGTGTTCTTATTGTGATTCTAAGCTCTTCTGATTCACTTTCTTGGCATAATTTGTATCTCAGGAGGCAAGCATCAATCCTGGTTTCAGTTAAACAATCTTTTGAGTCATATGATCCGTTACTCAATTCATGGAACATGTCAAACTACTTGTTTCTCTGTTCTTGGGCTGGTATTATCTGTGACAAGACAAATAGATCAGTTATTTCTTTAGATATTTCCAATTGCAATATCTCTGGTTCTCTCTCACCTGTCATCACTAATCTTGAAACACTTGTCGCTCTCTCTCTACCTGAAAACAGTTTTTCTGGGGAGTTCCCTCGCGAAATCCACAAGCTTTCAAGACTTCAATTCCTCAACTTGTCAGATAACCAATTCACTGGTGAGATTCATCACTGGAATTTCTCTCAGTTGAAAGAGCTTCAAGTGCTAGACCTTTACGACAACAGTTTCAATGGTTCACTTCCATTAGGTGTAACTCAACTTCCTAAGCTAAAACATTTGGATTTTGGCGGGAATTACTTTACAGGTAATATTCCTGCAAGCTATGGAAATATGCGGCAGCTTAATTATCTCTCCGTGAAGGGAAATGATTTGCGCGGTTCTATACCTAGGGAACTTGGTAATCTTAGTAATCTTGAACAGCTTTATTTGGGATATTACAATGTATTTGATGGAGGAATCCCAGCTGAGTTAGGTAAATTAGTTAATCTTGTTCACTTAGACCTTGCAAATTGTGGTTTGCGAGGTCTAATACCTCCGGAGTTGGGAAGTCTTAATAAGTTAGATACACTTTACTTGCAAACAAATTTGCTAACTGGTCCAATTCCTCCTGAGTTTGGAAATGTAACTGGTATAAAGTTTTTAGATTTTTCAAACAATGTTTTATCAGGGAATATCCCAAATGAGTTCTCTAATCTTCAAGAACTCACTTTGTTTAATTTATTTCTCAACAAGCTACACGGAGAGATTCCTTCTTTTCTTGCAGAGCTGCCAAATTTACAAGTTCTGAAGCTATGGAGGAATAATTTCACAGGTGCAATTCCTGAAAAGCTTGGAGAAAATGGAAAATTAACTGAACTTGATCTTTCCAGTAATAAGCTTACTGGATTAGTCCCTAAATCACTTTGCTTAGGCAGGAAACTGAAGATTCTAATACTGCGGGTTAATTTTCTGTTTGGATCATTGCCTGAGGATCTCGGCCTTTGTGATACTCTAACAAGAGTTAGACTTGGAGATAATTATTTGACAGGAACAATCCCAACTGGGTTTCTTTACTTGCCGGAATTGTCACTTATGGAGTTACAGAAAAATTATTTGACAGGGAATATTCCGAAGCAAACTAGTAAGCTTTCTTCAAGACTTGAGCAGTTGAATCTTTCTGATAATCGCTTATCTGGGTCACTTCCAGCTTCGATAGGGAATTTCTCTAGCCTGCAGATTCTTCTGTTGAGTGGAAACCAATTCTCAGGTGAAATTCCAAGTGAAATAGGTCAGTTGAAAAATGTCCTCACTTTGGATTTGAGTAGAAACAATTTCTCTGGTAATATTCCTACTGAGATTGGAAATTGTTTAATGTTGACTTATTTAGATTTGAGTCAAAACCAAATTTCAGGTCCAATCCCAACTCAAATCACTCAAATTCACATTCTAAATTATTTCAATGTTTCCTATAACCATTTGAACCAGTCCCTTCCTAAAGAACTTGGGTCAATGAAAAGCCTAACATCTGCAGATTTTTCTCATAATAATTTCTCTGGTTCTATACCTGAGTTTGGTCAATACTCATTTTTTAACTCTTCTTCTTTTGCTGGAAATCCTCTTTTATGTGGGTCGAATTTGGCAAACCAATGCAATTCTTCCTCTATCTCTCCATTCCCATTTGACAGCAAAACCGAAAATTCTTCAAGCTCACAAGTCTCAGGAAAAGCCAAGCTTCTTATCTGTTTAAGCTTGTTGTTTTGTTCATTAGTGTTTGTTGTTTTAGCAGTCATTAGAACTCGAAAGAAGCGAAAGAATTCGAGAACCTGGAAAATGACAGCATTTCAGAAGCTGGAATTTGGATGTCAAGACATACTTGAATGTGTTAAAGAAAACAACATTATAGGTAGAGGAGGAGCTGGGATTGTGTACAGAGGGGAAATGCCAAATGGAGAACAAGTAGCAGTCAAGAAATTGTTAGGAATAAGCAAAGGGTCATCTCATGATAATGGTTTATCAGCAGAAATACAAACATTAGGGAAAATTAGGCATAGGAATATTGTGAGGTTGTTGGGATTTTGTTCAAATAAAGAGACTAACTTGTTAGTTTATGAGTATATGTGCCATGGAAGTTTAGGTGAAGTTTTACATGGGAAAAGTGGTGGATTTCTTAAGTGGGATACAAGACTTCAAATTGCTATTGAAGCTGCAAAAGGACTCTGCTATTTACATCATGATTGTTCACCTCTAATTATTCATAGAGATGTTAAGTCCAATAATATTTTGCTTAACTCAGAATTTGAAGCTCATGTTGCTGATTTTGGACTTGCCAAGTTCTTGCAAGATACTGGCACTTCAGAATGTATGTCTGCAATTGCTGGATCCTATGGTTATATTGCTCCAGGTAATTATCTAATTATTGTATCTCGCTTAATTATTATTATTTTTTTCTGTTATATATTGAAAAAATTTTTAAAAATGAAAAACTTAATGCTAATGTTTGGCAAAATTAACTGTTTTAGTAGCATTTAGTTGTTTGAGTAGCTAGTAATTGTTTGAATAGTTTTGTATAAAGCTACAAGCTATGTAACAGGGTTAACATTTTAACTTTTAAAAACTGATTCAAATTTTTATATTACCAAACACTTAAAAATAGCATTTAGCGTTTTAAGTGGTTAAAATGCTAAAAACTACTTTAAAAAAAACTATTACCGAACATTGCCTAAGTTTTGAAATATTGTTTTCTTAAATGATGAGATAAATACTTATTACAAATTAGAACTCATCGTAATTAAATCTTTTTTTTTTTTTTTTAAGGAGACATGTATACTTGATTGTATGTTTCTAACCAAAAGCATATTTTAAAACATTTACCTTTGACTTGGTGTAATGATTAAGTCTCGAAAGAAGCTGGTTTAATAATTGATTCTAATTGTTATTTATATCTCTTCATTTATGTGTTTAATTTGACTGGAAAATAAAATAAATAGACACTAATATACTTTTTTTTTTTTGGTTTTTCATTTTTCCCTTTGACTAAAGTTATTAAATAAGAGGCATGTGGAGTCCAAGAATGGTAAAGGCTCCACTAACAGAAAGAAAAATTATTCTCTCTTTTCCTTTTTCTTTTTCGCTCTTAGCTTTATTTACACACACAAAACTTAAGGTGGGGTGTGAGCTTTTCATGCATGTCTTGGAAACCCAGAAAGCCATATACTCATTCAAACCAATCACAAGCAAACTTTTTGACCCAAACCCATGAACAGAGCAATATCAAAATCCACAAAAATCCAAGCACACCGCCTTCAGAATCCTGTTTGGGATCTAATCTTCACTTTCTCTAAACCCTAGAAATGAGAAATACATATAAATAGGTATAGAAAATACAAACACAAAACCCAATTTAGCTTTCCCTTTTTACACGTAATTGTTGTTCATTCTGCCTTGGATACTGGGTTGCACCTATCTTTTTCTGTGATAAAACAATAGTTCATAGGGTGCTCTTTGATACCCTCTTCTGATTTTCTTCTTTTTAGAAAATTTATGTACATGTATGACATATATGTGTTACTATTAGTACGTACACATATGATATATGTCATCACTAGTACAAGGCTTTTGAGGTGAATTATTATCGTATAATGAGGCTTTCAAATTTTGTTTGTCTTTTTACATTTTATTGACTCAATTTCAGATTTGACCAAATGTTTCTATCCATATGTTTTGAAAATTAGAGTTTATAATTATTTTACCATTTTTTTTTTTACAGAGTATGCATACACTTTAAAAGTGGACGAGAAAAGTGACGTGTACAGTTTTGGCGTGGTGCTATTAGAGTTGCTCACAGGACGAAGACCGGTTGGTGGTTTCGGAGAAGAAGGGCTAGATATTGTTCAATGGACGAAGATTCAAACCAACTCGAGCAAAGAAAGGGTTGTGAAGATCTTGGATCAAAGGCTAAGTGAAATTCCACTAATTGAGGCAATGCAAGTGTTCTTTGTAGCTATGCTATGTGTTCAAGAACAAAGTGTAGAAAGGCCAACAATGAGAGAAGTAGTTCAAATGCTTGCAGAAGCTAAGCAGCCTAATACATTTCACATGCAGTGAAGCTTTTTCTTTCCTAAGCCCAAAGCAAGACTGCTATAGATAGGTGATAATTGGGTGACTCTGCTCAAGCATGTAATGCCACATCTAAAAGACATAGTATATAGTGTATTTGGTTTTTTCTTTCTGCTTTTTTGAATCTTCTTTTCTTTGTATTACCCAATTTTCGTGTTGTATTAGTATATGTTGTTTGAAAAGCATGTAGTAAGAACTAATTTTGAGGGGTTGTTTTGGTAATTTTATTATGTTGATTGAAAGCAAGAATGTGAAAAAGGGTACTCTGTCTTAAACCTATAATTATTAGTTTTATTATTATAAAATTAAATAAAGGCTCTAGTTTATTTTTGAAAAATAATTTATTTTTAAAAAATATTTTCTAAGATTAATACTTTCCTTGAAAAATATTTCTCAAATAACTCATTTCTGTGTTTGGTTCAAATATTGAAAATTAGTGTAAAATATTAAAATTTTTAACTTATAAGACCATAAAAATATTAAAATAAAAAAAATTGTATTTAAAAATTTATTATTAAATAGGAGAAAAATAAATTATAATAATAGTTGGTGACTTATGGTGATGACCGATAGAGGCAGTCACCGGTAACTGAATGACCGGCGGTGGTAGATAATAATGATTAATGGAAAAAACACATGTATTTATAAGACTATAATGAGTTTGTCAATATTCAGAAAATATTTTCCTCCTTTAAAAATGAGAAGTCATGTTCAATAAAAATAGATTAGTTTTCCTTTGATAAGAAAAGTTAAAAGATACTTATATGAATGAAGCCACGAAAGGATGTCTTGCAATGGTCCTCCAGAATGAGGAGTTGAGGATAATTTCTCAATCGAAGAAGTATGTGATCTAGAGGACCCAGACTTATGAAGTATAATCAAACATTGAATTGCAGAGGCCGAATCACCAACAGATGTCTGAGGAGCATGGGCGATAGAAGCTAATAGAATGGGAGCACTAGGAAAATTTGAAAGATAAGAAGAGTGAGTTGCTCTTGATTTCTTAGAAGGACAATTAGATGAACCACCTGGGTGGTTTTGCGATCGTTAGCATTGACAGAAAGAAAAGAGTCAGTAAAAACCCCATGAAAACATAATACAAATCTAATAACATTGCACTTTAGGTTCTTTAGCACGAACAACAAATTGGTCATCCTCTGATGGAAATTTTAAATTCTTTGAAGGATCTTCAATGATGGCTTGTGAGTTCTCGCCCTAGCACCATTTAGTTAAGGAAATTGAGACGTTAATTTGGATTAAAACTGCATAAAAAAACTTGTTTAATTTAATTATTTAGGAAAAAATTAAGGAAAAAATCTCAATTTGACTTCAAGAAAAAAATTTATCCAATGAAAAAGTATACTAGAATTTGAAACCAAAGAGAATTCGGAGACTAGGATTTCGTTTTAAAACAATTAATTGATAGGCTCAAAATTAAAATAAGATTTCAAAGAAAACAACTTTGATTAATATAATACATGGCATATAGAGATGCATGAAGAAACACTATAAGCAAAATCAATAATATTCATCCATAAAATAATAAATAAAATTAAATAAAAATAGAAAGTATTATCTCTAGCCTCTTGACAAGAGAATTCTAGGATAATCACACATTTCTTAATAATCAATAAAAATAAACGCAATTAATCAAAATAATCACTTCAAATAAAAACAACTTAAAATAGGGAATATCAACTCTAGCCACTACAAGAAAATTGCAGAATAGCAATGGATGTATCCATTTCTACTCAGGAACAGATCCGAAATAGAAAATGGACTCCAATATTTGGCTAGCTTTAGGAACGGATTGAAAACGGATTCCTCAGAAACGGAACATTTCGTTGCTAATTTTGGTGGAAAATCAGTGCGCATCTCTTAGGAGCGGATGAGAAACGAATGTAGAAACGGATTGTGGAAACGGATTACACATCCTGCTAGCACCATTGCGGAAAAAGGATACATTTAAAAAACGGATTGGAGGCGGAGTGAAAACGGATTTTAGAAACGATATATATGATTCGTTGCTAATATTTTCCCACATATTTTGTTTTGTGTTTTTAAAACAGGGGAAAATTATTGTTATTTATTTAAAATTATTGATTACCGTTAAACATAAATTTCAGAATAAAGATTGGACTAAGAATTTAAATATTTTAATCTAATATTGCATTGAAATATCTATACCTATCTATCTGTATAAATTATAAAACTCATATAATTAATTAATTGGATGATGTGGCACAATTCTAAAATTTTGATTTACTTAGTTGGAATTGATTTTTTAATTAAATAAAATTATTTTTAATATCATTTATTAATGATATTTTTCTTTTTTTAATTACAATTAAAATTAATATGATCATTAATCTATTTTAATGTATTTTAATTGTATTTCTAAGTTCAAGTTATTTTAATTGTATTTTTAATTTTTTAATGAATTTTTCACTTGGGTTGTCACTTTTGTAGAGGAAAAAATATGATAAAGTTTGCTTACATTAATTTAGCTTATAGAATAAAAATTTCCAAAATATTAATTAAAATGAATATTTTTTATTTGACATAAGTAATTGAAATATGTTAATTAAGCAATTTAAATAGCATTAATAAGGAGAACTTCAACTTCCAAAACATGTTGAAACACGACGTTTTAGGAGAAATTCAACTTCCCTTCCTTTAACCATTCCTAATTCGTCAAATCTGAAATCCCTATTACATAGGGATGGTAATTTAACCCGATCCGATTATGGCGGGTTAGGGTATGTGTGTAAACGGATAACCTGCATCGAATTCGGACGGATTACCTGCAACGGGTTTAGAGTAGATTTGGAATTTAGATGGGTAACAGGTACCCGCCCTATTACCCATATAATTTAAAGTAAAATTTTTATATTAATCAACAGTACTGAACTCTTAACCTCTATGTATCAATTAAGTAACTTTACCACCAAGTTGCTTATCATTTTTATTTGATAAACAAGAAAAAGATGTATATACTCACAACTATAGTAATTTATACTTTTAAATATTTATTAATGAATAAAATATTATTGATAGTAATATAATTTTATTCATTAATAAAATTTTAGTAAAATTACATACATTAAATTATAATATTTTAATAAATTGAATTTAGTTTTTTTTTTTCATAAAATATATTAAACAAAAAGACATCTCGCTATTGTACTTGAATTCCTTTCGTATTTGTTTATTTAGTTAATTCAATAGCTATATATATAGTATTCATTTCATACCTTAGTAATTTAATTGAATTTTTTATAGTTTAGTAATTATGAAATTTATTAAAAATAAAAAATTTATTAATTAAATAGAATAATAATATTATAATTAATAATTTTTAAAGCTACTTATTAACATCGCCACTAAACTTCTAATGCTAACTATATTGAGATCTTAATTTAAAATATAACTTATATGGAATATGAAATTTAAATAGATTTTTAGTAGATTACAATATGACTCATATAAATATAATTATAATTGGACCTTAGTTAAATGTCTTTTTATTTTTTTTTTTGTTAGTATCGTCATATATATTAGTATAATTATACTTAGAAGTCTAGTATACGTAGATTAAGGATCACAACAACCATAATTAATTATAACCTACTCAATATATTCTCTAATAAAAAAATAATATAATTAATACTTTACATGATATTTTTATTTTTTATAGCCTTTTAATTAATAACTAATAATAATAATAATAATAGTAATAACAACTTTAAGAATAATAATAACTTTGATAATAATAATAAATTTTACCATTAAAAAAACGACGTAGTTTTGGTATTGGAGGTTCAAATGAATCCGCAATCAAAACTGCGTCGTTTTAGCGTAGGTTGCATTTTAATCATACAAACAGAAATTCTCTCAAACTCGACTAAAGTCAAACGTATTTCTCCTCCCTCCCTTCCCTGCGCCGCTCGTTTTCTGCACTTCTACAGCCACAGTCTTTCTTTTTACCGTCCCGTTGGTTTCGTTCTTGGCCATCACTGCCGCAGCACTCGTGCTCTTCAAGCGAAGGGAAAAGGCGAAACTTTACTTTCAAGTCCGTCCCAAGCGCTCTTCAGTCACAGGTTCGTTCTACTACTGAATTGTTTTTATTTCATTCTCAGTTTGTTTTTCTTTTTTTTTTTTTTTTCCGTTTTTGCTTCGTGAATCGTCCCTTTTCCTTTTTCTTTTTTCTTTTTAATAAACACATATAAACAGACAAAGAGGAGGAATTGTTAAATTAATTTATGGGTTCAGCCGAGATTATTTGCATATTGTTTTATTTTTTCGTTTATGAATTCTGTGCATGTTTTATTTGTTGAAAATATATATTAAGTGAAATCTGATATGTTTGGTTTGTTAATTCAAAGTTTGGTTTGTTAATAATGATTAAGATTGTCTAGAGATACTGAGAATGATTAAAAAGGAATCTGCTTTTGTACAAAATGTGAAAAAATTCAGATGTTAACAGGTTTAATTTGTTCTTATTTTTAATTTTTTACCATGATATATTTATACAAATATATCTAGAAATAAGCTGTAAAAGCAATAACACAAATTACATAGGGGATTAAACACAGGGTTTAATGTTTTCTATTTTGTATAGGGCTGATTTTTTTTAGTATTTTGTGATTTTATATAGGGCTGAACTTTTCTTTTTGAGCATCATATAGGGCTGACCTGGGTATCTTAAACATGTTAGTGTTTTAGTCATATTGCTAGACTTTGAATTTGCTAGTTTAATTTGCAAACTTGTTTATTATTTCTAAACTTGATTGTGGCTTGTTTAATTTGTTGTAGGTAGTTTTATATTCTAATTTGAGCGGAGTCGAATGTCTTTTGTGCGGAAGAAGATGATGTTGATTGTTAATCCTTGCAATCTTGGTTCTTGAAAAAGTGGAGTTCAAGAATTATGTTTGTATTAAGAATATTATGTTTATGTACAATTTCTTGTGTTTTTGTTATAGTATTGTTTTGTTTTGCTGTACGTTTTAATTCAGTAATTTTTTTATTGACATACTTTTTATTATGTTTTATATGGATTTAGTTCTCATTATAATTTCTTATAGTTTAGTATTATTATATTTTAATTAGTTTTTAGTTTGTGGTTGATATTATTCTTATTGAATTTTAATAGATGTTTGATTGTCAAATTGTTTATTTGAGAATTGAGATATTGGTTTGAATTTCAATTATTTTGTTCTATTTTAGTATTACTATGTACTATTGATTGAGAGTATTATAGGTTAATTTGTTTTATTATTTTGAATATTACAGGTTAAGTTGTTTTATTGCTTTGAAGTTGAATTTTAATGTATTTTATATGTATTTTTTTTGTTGCACTTTGGGTTCGGATTAGGGTTTCATGCTGGTTCGAATTTCATGGATTGAATAAATTTGTAATTAAACGAATTCGGGTAGTATGCTGGTATTTCGAAATGGATTTGGGACGGGTTTGGGTATTATTGGTTTATTCCTTAACGGATTCGGATTCGGATTTGGGTAGTTTGTTTTTTGCGGGTACCCGCCCCGCTGCCAACCCTACTACTACACATTCTCGCTCTCTTTCTCGTTCCCTCGCTCTCGCTCTCTCTCTTGTTCCCTTGCTCTCACTGTCTTTCTCGTTCTCCTTCTATCATTCTCTTTGCATCTTAATTCCTGTAATCTTTTACTTTAAGCATCTGAATTAGACGGCAATTGTTGGTAAGCTTTCTTTCGTTTTTTTTTTTTTTTTTTTTTTTTTTTTTTGCTTTTCCTTTTTGTTTAGTGTGTTTGCCTTGAAAATCTGTAGTTGAAGCCATTGTTGGAGAGTCGCTTTTCTTTTTTATCTTTAGCCATTGTCCGAAAATCTGTGTTTAGTGTGTTTTAGTGTGTCATTTTTTGAAAATCTGGGTTTTAATGACATGCACCTGTTAGTTCAAAAACTAATTAAATATTTTTGATGCAGAGGATAATAGAGACTTGAGAGAGGAAGGATTTGTGGGCATTAGAAAAGCTAAGGCTTTGGTGGAGAGCAATTGTTGCCAGAGGTTGCATCAATCTGGTAATGCCCCCAATTTTTCTTTCTGCATCGTGTTTTTATTATATGTTTATGCTTAAGGCTTTGAATAGCTGCTGTGGAAAATTAGAGCTTGTGAAAGACTAGCAATCTCCATTTACTTTCAATTTTTGATATGCACGCAAATAGAGAGGTACCCATATCTGTGTGCGCGCGTGCTTGTGTGCGTGTGCGCGCGCTTCTGTGTGTGTATAAGATTTCATTTACAATTCAAGGTTTAAAGTTTTTATGTTTTAAGAGCTAATTTGAAGTTATTTTTTCAAAATAATAGCATGTAAAAGGAAAAAAAGAATTGCTGTTCAATAATTCTAAAATTTTTATAATTAGAATTAACCAAATTCAACTTTAAAAATAACTTCTAACAAATATTTAATCATTTTGGTAAAGCCACCTGCTGACCACTTCATCAACATATGCAATCTTAATATTATTATTTAGTCTAGAACCATGTAGAGCACAAAAGTATTAATTCTAAGGAACAAAATTGCCAGAGACAGTAAGGCAGCTTCAGTTTCAGTAGAAACAAACTGATAACCAAATACAATTGATTTGAGTGTAAAGTTAAAGTCTGCAAAAACAAAAATGAACTTGGAACCTACTTGTATGTAATACAATACAATAACTAGCTGAACACCTCACAGATTTGGAATCTAAGAATATTTATAAGCCATTCAAAGAACAAGAAGCACTAGCATAAAAACACATATTGAAGATTGAACATGTCATATGGTTTTCATGATCTAATTCCTAATATGAATGGTGAAGCTGGTCAGATTCATTTCAACATTATAGTGCAGAAGTATATATCCATGTTACCATGTATATATCATGATTGTGGATTTTTGCGAACCCACAAAAAAGAGAAAAGAAGTTTCAAAATTGGGATACATTTCTCATTATTATTTTTCTTTCTTTTATTGCTTTTTGCTGAGGTTGATTCCTATCAGGCACATAAAAATGTCCTTTAGAGTAGCACAAATTCGCCTTGTAAGTTCACATCCTGAGGTTTATGAGCCATGTGATGATTCATTTGCACTGGTTGACGCACTTCTCGCTGATCGCACAAAATTGTTAGAGCATAATCCAAGAATATGTATGGAAGTGGGTTGCGGCAGTGGTTATGTTATTACGTCTCTAGCTCTCATGCTTGGGCATCAGATTCCTGGGGTTTACTACATTGCCACTGACCTCAATCCTCATGCGGTCAGAGTGACTTATGAAACATTAGAAGCTCACAATGTTCATGCAGAGTTGATAGTGACTGACATTGCATCTGGTCTAGAAAAGCGTCTGGAAGGGATGGTAGATGTGATGGTTGTGAACCCACCTTATGTGCCGACACCTGAAGACGAAGTGGGCTGTGAAGGAATTGCCTCTGCTTGGGCTGGAGGGGAGAATGGTCGTAAAGTTATTGATAGGATATTGCCAATTGCGGACAAGCTTTTGTCTGATAGAGGCTGGTTATACATGGTCACTCTCACAGAAAATGATCCTTCACAGATATGTCGTCAAATGAGAATGAAGGGTTATGCTTCTAGAATAGTGGTCCAAAGATCAACAGAAGAAGAGAGTCTTCAAATCATCAAGTTCTGGCGAGATTCGGACAGTCAATTGGACACAAAGAAAACCTTGACAACAAGCAAAACATTTACTGAAAGGGTCATGGACTCCTTGGTTTCACAATTTCCTCAATTGTCATCCTGGAGAAACGTTAGTAGCAACAGCTAAGGAATAAGAAAGTAAAGTTTTTGCATCTGACTCTGTTTTTATATTATTTTCTGGTAGTTTCTATATGTTCATATTCCCCTAGTTTTATTTTTTCTTCTTCTGCTGCTGAATGCTTCTTTTTTTGCTGCCAAGGTATTTTACTCCAGCAAAAGCTCAGATTTTTCTTGAAACTAGTTTCCGCTTACTCCTCCCTCTGCAAATGTGTCTCACCCCTTTCTCCTATATCTATATCCTCATTCTTTCTCGTATTAGGACTGATATGTTTTTACTGATCTTATCTCACCTTTAAAAATGACTATGGAAAGTGGTTAAGTGAACTACTGAGAGAATCCCTTTTATATCTGAGCCACTCTATTAATCATTTACTTGCATGTCTTCACTGCTGATATTTCCACTTTTTCTCAGACTGTTGCTTATTTATTTGTTTTGAGTTGGCAAACTGATCTGCTCCGATGTTGTAACCATACATTTCATGGGATCATTTCCATCACTTGATCGCCAAAGGCAAACTAACGTCGGGGGTGTCCCAAAGCTTTTTCAAAGCACATGGATCTTGAAATTTTGAAGACCTTACAAGTTCTTCTATAACTTGTAGAACTTTCCTAATTGTCCATGACATTGGAGTTGATCTCAATTATGGGTTTCAGATTTGTTAGTTATTTGGTTCTGAATCACTTCTTTGAGTATTTAACAAGTGGGATCAACAGCAGTATGCTGTGATATTATTGATCAGTTTCAAATGCCAATTACATTAAGATCATTGTATTTACTGCTATTATATTGCAATTTTCTTGCTTGTGGTCCTTACATTAACATTTTTTGGAGAAGCATGTACTCAAACTTCAGTTATAGAACAGCAGAAAATGTCCAGATTGTACTTTTTGTGATAGTTTAATGACAGAGAGAAGTCCAACTTCTTGTTGGTGTAATTAGCACATAAATAGTAGAAATGTGTTGTTACAGATGATAACAACAGAATTGATAGAAATGCACATAAAATGAAGTGTATATACAAATTCAAGAATTGGATAATCCTTTATTGCTTTCTTTAAATCTTGGTTCAGGGTGGTTCTGGATTTAGTGATAAAACGATGTTAATGCTTGATAAAAACCCTATGCCTCAGCCTAATGCAGAGTTTCAATGGAGGGAGAGAGAGAAATGATGTCAAAAATACACATTATCAAAGGTAATATGACTACATCTTGTCCCATCTGAACTTTGATTCCGAGAAATAAAGAAAAATAGCTAAGGGACCTGATACCACTTGGGTTTGAAACCCACATGCTGATGCTCAATTTAAAAAAACAGCTGAAAATAAATATTTTTGGATCTTATAACATTTTCCCACACCAGCAAAAGATGATCAAACAGTAATGATCAATATATAGTCATGAATATATGCTACTATAATAGCTCTGATGAACTAAAAGAATATATAAATGTATCAAAATCGCGGAAAGTGATACTGCTGTACAGTTAGAATAGTGAGAAACTAGGTCTAGAGGATTGGCCTTATATATCTCCACTCATAAGTTAAATGCTCTTGCTATAAGAAAGGAGTCGTAGCTTTTCGAGGTCCTGAGAAACCAACACCTAGTGTCAACTTCACATTAAGTATAACTTCACATTAAGTATAACCAAAGAAAAACTTAGTAAATACTGTACTTTCATGACCGAACGGTCATGAAATGAGGGAGATCCTCCTAGTCTTCTTAGTGGATGTGCCGGTAATAGCATCAGAAATATCTCTTCTTCGTTTATTGTTGTTGTTGTTGGCGGTGGCAGCAGCAGTGGCAATGGTATTCTTGCTCTTCTTGTTATTAGCATTGACGTTGTCCTTGTTGCCATCCATGCCACCGGACTTCCTCCCCATGACTTTCAATGCATCATTCACAAAAACTCTTAACCTCCATAATGTCAATTCACTCTGTGGGCAGAAATATAAAATATAAGTAAATACTATTATTCTTAGTTTTCAAACAAGCATTGTTTGAATTTGATCATACAATAACAGTATAGACCGGACAGACATGAAAAAGAGAAAAAAGTATCACCTGAATGTCCATGTCAAGGTTCACTTCTTGAGCTGTCGCTTGAAAGCTTGGATTATCATCAGCAACAATCTCCAGTGCCCTAGTCAGATCTTCTGGAGACAGTTGAGTGAGAGCCGCCCCCAGCTTCTTTTTATCTTCAACAGACATTTTTCTGTAACATTTGCCAAAGTGAGAATTGATGGCTAAGATGCAAAAAAGGAACAGTGAAACGCAGTTGGAATGTCAACTGGCTAGAGATAAGCACGCACAGCATCAAAAACAGAAAGCATATTTTGACACAAAAACAACAAAGATGCACTCAGGTTCATATAAAGAAAAGACAAAATTAAGAAATTTACACATCTAGCCCAGGGAAAGTCAGTTTAGGAATGATTTTGATGTAATCCTCAATTATGAAAATTTAATATTTTTTTGAAAATGATTGTCTACCATAATCATGTGAATCTTGCGTCTGATAGCTAGGACTTTTCTTAAACTTTTGCTTCTTATCTAGCATCAATTCTGAATTTTCCAAACCTGGGGAATTACTAATCCTGAGAGTTCAGGGAATGGCCTTTAAGTCTATATGATTCTTCTGAGGTTTTTATTAGAAGAATTATGAACATTTGATTTGGTTTAAAAGGCATGCATACGTTTGCCTTCCACTGTACAAATAACGGTGAGGACAAGTAGTTGTTCACATCTATCTGCTAGCAAGCCACCCCACTCAGGTACAATCAAATCAAGGGAAACAAAGCACAAATTTTAAATGTTTAGCCTCCCCACTCCTATACCCTGTAATTTAACAAACTAAGTATTTACCAAAAAATTTCAGAGCAGTTTGATCCATATGAACCAAGAGACGCAATATGTTAAAGAGGATGATTGTGAAACTCACTATTGTTAATTATTACATCCTACTACAGATCATAGACCAAACAGAACGGCGCGTCACAAACATGCAAAGTTCCAAATTATATGTAAAATATGTTAAGAATTGAAAATTGAGAAGTGCATTTTAAACATGATTGCAATTTGCATGAATAAACATTTAAAGAAACCATATCCATATATTAACATATGCAACATGCTATTCCTCTTCCTCCATCTCTCATCTGTTCCGACTCCACGCACTCAAACTTCTTCCCCATGCAAATTATCAACATTTGTCCTCTGTTTACCACATCCACTATCCCCATGAACTATCTCCTATAAATGTTAGAATGCAACAAATCAAGACTATCTGAAGTTGTAAAAACCTAGCATTAAGAATTATACCAGTTAATTTAAAACCAATAACTCAACTATGCTTAATCTTCTCCCCCACTTTATTTCTTGAAATATGCTTTTTCATTCATACAATTTAACTAAAAAGAGGGAAAAGATTAGTGGCATAAATATATGGTAAAATCCTGTGACATATACATCTAAACCAATTCAAAAATGAAATTTCATAGTAACAATGTATGAAAGTAAAAATGGTTAAAATGGTTAAATGGGTTTCTGAATGAACCTGCATTTCTGAACTACCATTGCTCTGAGATTTTCTAGTTGCAAGTCAACCTCAGAAAGCTGAAAAAAATTTAAAAAATAAGGTTCAAAACGTTAATAGATTATAAATGCTCACAACTTTTGAACAAGTAAGCATAACCCTGTATTATTGGGAATTGTATTTTTGAAAAGAAAAAAATAGTTCCAAAAGATGACAGAATATCACAAAGCTCCTTTTAGGTTATAGTTTATTTTTCATAAAGAGCTTTTAAGTTTTGGCATACTTCATTGCTTAAATCCCTAGCCATGCTGGCATGTGTAGCCTCCTGAGCTAGTTTCATAGCCTCCTGTGTTACTGAGTCATCTTTTGCTTGTCTTTTTTCCTGCAGGCATTTAAATATGGAATTTATCCAACAATCAAAGAATCTGCACAGGTTAAATAGAGACTAATAAATACAATATCATGTGAACCCCTGGAAAAACAATTGAGAAATTCCTAGGAAAAAACCATACCAAAAAAGGTAATGATTTACCTCTTCAGCAACTTTAGGCAAAAGTTGCAGCCATTTTTCTTCTAACTTTTCCAACAAAGTTCTGGCCATTACATGAACATCATCTCTTTCATCATTGTACTTCATTGCATTCTTAAAAACCAATCTAACATCAGCATATATTTCACGGACATTCTTGTACCCAGTGCCATCCTTAGCCTCCATTTTATTTTTTATCGTACCTAGATCCATTGGCTTTTCAATAACCTGGTACAACATGATAATTGAAGTCATGTACCAAAAGAAAACAAAAGATTAACAATGAGGGAAGAGACTCGAGCAAGTTAATTGATTGGAAAAAAAAGGTTTACAACAAAAATTCTATGGTATAACAAAATGTATAGAACTTTTAAGTTAAAGCTAAAATTTTAACCCTGGGGGAGGCCATAGACCTATGAACTAAAATTATATAATTGTTTCTTGCCAACACTTAGAGCTTAAGAGCTCCAATTCTAATTCGTTCAATTACCTTTAGGCATGTCAAAAGCAATATCAATTATCAGGAGCAACTATTTTATTATTTCAAACTCCCAAGTGTATAATTAGAAATAAATAATTAAAATAAAAATGCATTAAAGAAAAGCACAAAACAAAAAAATCTGATAATCTAAAACACAAAAACAGCTAGGAGTCAAAACCCTGAAACATTTTGTAAACAAAATATATATAATTTTTTAAAAATTATTTAAAGCCCAAAAAGATATCTAAGACTTCCTCACTTTCTTTCCTTTTCTACACTTCCTTACCAAGCATACAAAATACTTCCATGGACCTTCATTTGGAGCCCCATCACATCATTTTATGCAGCATCCTGATGTAATGATATGCACTGACATAGCAGATGTATTTGAAGTGATAAATAACATCTAAAGACGAAAAGTGTTCACTATATATATATATATATATTTCTTGGAGAGGGAAGGGGGGCTGATGGTGGTCATGAAAGTTCGTGTTTTTGTGTATCCTGAATTCCAAACCAAGTTGTGTTTTCTGCGTGGAGACACAGTAGGCCCAAACCGCAGGAAAGCGAGAACAAGAGTCATCTTTCCTTGTTACTCTTCTACTTTACATTAAGGCTTAGCATGATTCACATGTGAAATCTTGGTTATTCAAATAATAAAACTGGATTTATTTGGTGAGAACTCTTGGTTATATGGGTTAAAAAGTTCTAAACTAATGGGGTTCTCCTGTTTATTCATACACAAGCTAGAGCTGTAGAGCTCCTTAAATGTTTTATCACAAAAAGCAAATCAAGCATAAAGGAAAATAAAATGAGGAAAATAAGAAGCGGAAAAAAAATGTACGGATTAAAGATGCTAGAGAGAAAATAGCACCTGGAATCTTCCAAAAGTAAAACTAAGCCTCACCTTATAATAGTCATCCAAACCAAAACGTTCAACATCCACTGGTTGCATGAAAGGCCATGCCCACTTGTGCTGAGTGATCTGGCCCAAAGACAAGCAAATAAACTATATCCTTCAACACGTTATGGGATTAAAAATTTATCAACACTGATGAAATTTTAAAAGCAATGATGAGATTCCTTGAATACGGAATTGATATTGCAAATAGACCATATTTAACCAGAGCCCTCATAAATACAATCTTCCAAATGATGTCAGAGAAAGAATGGTCACTAAAATCAAACAAGTATAATTGGAGAGAGATCATGAAAATTAATCTAGTTGAACAACAAAATAACCTTACAACTACAATTAAAAAAATTTGTTAAGAAAAGAGAATACGTTTAGAAGGGTCAATATTTTGAATGAAGGAACAAAAACGGTAAAGAAAAGAAAGAGGGATGGAGGCTCAAATGATTGGGAGAGGAAAGATGAATTCACTAAACAGCCAAGAGAAAAAGCATCCTCAACCCCATGGACTAAACATAAAAAAAGGTTGTCAGAGTTCTACTGAACCCAAATGAAATCCTAGTGCCACACTTTAAAACTAAAGTCTAAATTGCTTCCATAATCAAATTACCGAGACAGACCCTACTGAAACTTCTTTAAAACCCTGCACATAATCAAATATTTCAAATTTAATGGCATGCAGATCCTGTGGATCTACACAACGATAGAATAATAGCCCACTAACCCCCTCTACAAAAGGATTATGATAATTAAATCCTGTTCATTAAATTGTCACAATTTTTAGACTAGAAATTCTGAAATTTCACAAAGATTGAGATATTTCCTTTAACTAAGAGCTTTCTAAATTCAGCAGTTTCCCGCTAGTGCTCTGTAATTTAGAATACTGTTATCGGGAGCTGTTTATCTATGAAGAAAGCCAACAGAATATATTTTAAATTAGGAACAAGCATCTAGATATAAGCAAATCTCAATTACTGCAGATTATTTATGTGTATCATGAATCTTATATGTGGAGAAACATTAAATAAACATCAAGCTTTATAGGATATATAGGACATGAATTATGATGTTGCAAAAACATAACATCAATGCATAATTAACACAGAAATGGAAAATTAACTGGTACTTTCAAGGCAGATCAGGTTCTCATTAAGTTGGTATCTTCTGCATATGCTACCAAACTGAATTGTCAGATATTTTTTATAGAAGCCCGCACGGCTGTTCAACTTCATAGCAAACACAAGAAGGGTCAAGGGTCCAGAGCATGTCAATGAAATTGGGCTCCATGCTAATATGATGAAGCAACTGCCTCATACAAGATTGAAGAGCCATGATACAAATTTGGCTATTGTTAAACAGCCACTTGCTAGAAAAGCTTAGTCTGCTGGAGAGTGTGCCAGCAATATTAACAAACAAAAACAATCACTTATATTCTAATACACAATTTTTAATTGAAGAGGAAAAAGTAAATAACCTTTTATGCGTCATAAGAGAAAATAAATATCAGAAGGGTAAAGCACAAGAGGCAAAAGATAAAATTAGAACAAATCTATCTGAGGTACCAAATTCAGACCTCCAACAAAGCCAATTGTGGAAAGCATGCATGATTCATGGTTTATTCCAAAGCATGTAGTTTCAAACGACCACATAATAGTTCAAATAGACATTTGCAAAGTGCTGGAATTTGCCTGGTTAAATATTCCAGCAAACTGGCGCATGAGTTCTTGCATTCTCTTTTCAGCAACTGCTTGCCTCTGTGATACATGTCTCTGTTGCTTCTCAATGTTAGCCAAATATTTTTCCCTCACTTTATCCTTCACAAGGGATCTACATTTAGCACTGTTTGGTTGCTTGTTATAGAATTGTTCAACTACATTGACTCCTTGCTCAAGCTGCAAGAAAAATAGAAGTACTTCAGAAGAAATTGGACAAGCAAGTCACCATACATCATTACCTGCATGGGGAAGGAAACATGGAGACAACACGTGGACATAATTCATAGTATTCAAAATCAGGACCAGAATTATAGAATCAATTACCATTCTTTGTGAAACAAATTCGACAAATCTACCTGCCCTTGTAAGCAGCAAATAAGAAAGACTATATAAATTCAAAAAGGCTGAATACATAAATTCACCGTAGAACTTTTCACAAAAAACCTTGTGGCACCCTCAACTTTTGTTTTGACCCATTGAATACCTAAACTTATAAAATTGTACCTATTAAATATTTTATTTGACCTATTGAGCACCCCAACTTATAAAATTAAATCGATTAAACACCTATTGAAAAATTAGAAAATATAAAATGATTGTTCTAAAAGTTATATTAACCACATATCAAATCAATATTTTGCATATAAAAGTCAAAAACCCTTAAAATTTACTGTTTTTAGTATAAAAAGATGTGAAATTATTACAAAAAATGAAGTTCATGGTGCAACAAGGTCGATTCTATGGTTCAGGGTGCCACAGGGTTTTTTTTTTATTTTTTTATTTTTTTTAAGTTTAGGGATTAAATGATGTATTCGGCCAATTCAAAAACAACAATTCTTCTACTATACATTTGGGAAACCATCCCGATATTTTGAGGAAAGAAGAAGCTGAAATTGAAAATTTTGTAATTAATTACAGAAAATAACCATAGTCTCATCTAGCAATTCACATGTAAAACTCACCTCATTAACTTTTGAGGATAACTCATCAATGCACTGGCTAAAATCTTCCACTTCCAAGACATTACCTTCAGCGTTCTCATTTCTGATATCTGGACCGAATCTGATCATGGGTTCCATCTGATAGGGAAACAAGGAGGTGAAATCTTAAAGAAAAATGGGAGTGAACCACTGAATCTTGAGGTTATTATAAAAATTTACAAACAAATAAACTGTTTGATTTTGCAAAAAGAAAAAAAAATCCGGAAAAAATAAATAAACAATATGCCCAATTCTTGGACCCCTTTTAACCTAAAAATAAAATACAATTCACGGCATAGCAAACTTCATGAAACAAAGAAAAAAAAAAGGGCAATATAATTCAATAACGACAAGAATTACACAAAGAGCTATAAAGAACAAGACGAGACAAAGCAAAATCAACCTGCCTTTCAATGGAGTAATAAACAAAGGGTAAACGAATCAAGTAGCAGATAAAGAGTGCCAATGAAGTTCGAAATTAAGCTTAATTTTTGTCAATTGGTAAAGCAAGTTATGTATGTACCTACGGAGCAGAGACGCATTGCCAACCAATGAAGAGGCACAGAATGGAAAGAAGCAGCAGAGTGAAAGCTCCAAAATTGAATGATTCGTCAATGAAAAAAGTCTGATGTTGAATGCTGTGGAAGGTGGTGACTCGTAACTGACACGTTTGGGCCTCTTATAGTTTTTCATTAGCAATCGCTTGGGCTGGACTTCCTTTTTCTTAGAACACTGTGGGCCCAATCATTTTTATGTAATAAGCCAGCAAAGAAGTACTCTCCGTTTCAAAATAAGATAAGTGTCGGCATATGAATTAAAGAATGTAATAATAGCTTAAATTTTATACCCATTTCCAGTTACTTTTTTATGCTTTGATGTCTTCGTCGTTCACAATTCTGAGTTTTGAACTTTTTATTTTGGATTTTAAAATTTATTTTAAGCTCTAGAACATATATTTCGGTCAAGTGGATCCGAAGGCAAAGTAAATGCAAGTGTTCATACTTTTACTAGAGCCTCCTACTATTATACTAGGTTTCAAATATAGGATAGTGTCCTAAATTATTTGTTGGATTATTATTTTAAGATTTCATTCTTTTTTTTTAAAAAAAAAAACTTAAATTTTTAAAAAGTAATTTACAAAATACTTATTTTGCCTTCTAATTAAATTGTAGGGACTAATTGAGGGATAATTATATTATGAATAAGAATAATAAATAAAAACGGATAGATTACAAAAAAAAAAAAAATTAATAGTCTTGAAATTACAAAATCGGCACTTATTTTGGAAAAAAAAAAGTAAAAAACAACATTTATTTGGACCGGAGGAAGTAATAAATTTTTATAATATTCTTTGCTTGTGAAATTAATTGATGAGAATAATCGATGAATTTTATATTCTTTCATAAAATCTGTGCATAAGGTTAAATGGTATTTATTAAATTATATTAATTTGGGTTTTTTTAAAAAATTATATTAATTTGGATTAATGATGAATTAATTGAGCTTTGAGCAAATAAATAATCCAAGTTGGACAAAGATTGCATGCCTTTCAAATTAAGTAAATTTTAAATTGATTTTTGAAAAATATGAAAATGAACAAACTTAAGTGACGGTGAAAGGAAGGCCAATAAAAAAAATTACGTTGGATTGCATATATGTACTTGAATATTAACGAACTACAATTTCTATTAAATGTAAGTATAAAATTTTAATGAATAAAAGTGCAATTTTTGTTACATAAAAGTATGGATTTTGTTAAATAAAAGTGAATGATTTGTTGGATAGAAATTGTGGAATGATTGTATAGGATTTTTTCTTAAAAGTCTTAAAAAATGCATTAGAAGGAGGAATAAACACCATGACTTCTATTTGATTTAAAATTGGCAAAATGTTTAAATTCACCGACGTAATTTACATAAAAGTCTCTGTAGTACCCTCAAGTTTACGAGAAACTTATTATATTTTTAAAGCGATGAATTTTGGTAATATTGCATACTTTTCCATATTAATAACTATTTTTTTGATATTTTAAGCTTTTACATGCAAAATAATAATTTGATGCATGGTTACTATGATTTTTATAATAATAATTTTCATGTTTTTAACTATTGAATAATTTTTTAGTTAATTTAAATTTAAAAGAACTATTGAATAACTTCTCCTTCAATAGCTCTAGTTCCCCATAATTTGCTCCAGTTCCATACTCAAGTCATCATGTCCATCAAAGCAAATTTATTATATCATAGGCTTTCCTTGTGTAATTCAGTATCATCTATAAAATTAATCTCAATTGCTGCATCTTCATCATTAATTGACACAGTTGTCTTTATGTATTAGATATAAAACCCTAAAGCCAGCAGAGAAAATATTCATGAATCAAAGAAAAGAAATTTAAGAAAGAAAATGAAGAAAACCCAAATAAAGATCAAATAAAATAAGATATGGAAAAGATGAATTGAAGGAAAGAAAAAACATAAAGTATGGAACACGAGAGACAGAAAGGAATTAATGGCAAACAAACCCATGAAAGATGGAACTAAAACTCAAAATTGAGAAACCCTAGCTGCATATTATAAAGTGAAAACCCTAAAACTCTTATATGGGAGAGAACCAACATTGTCATTTTCTTCCACTCTTGCTCTAATCCCAAATAGGAATATTATGAAATTTTATTTTAATTTGAGCAATTAAAATTAGATAATTATTGGTAGCATACTTTTTTGAAGTATAACTTTGCTAAAACTTATAAAATTGACATCAACCAAATTCAACTTAATAAAAGTTTAACTAATCATAATAATAAGAAAACAATTTAAAAAATTGATCTATTTTTAAGAATCTAATAATAAAATAACAACACAAACAAGGAAGTTCAATTATTAGAAAAAAAGAAAATTCATTTATTGGCTACTAGTATATCAATATAATAATTAATTATTTCTTGCACGTTATCTCTTAAAATTGAAGAAAGAGGCAAAAGAAAACTCAGGAGAGAAAAAATTTCTAAAAAAAATCCTATTCCTTTAAAAATTTTCGATCGTGGATTGAGACCAAACTGCCGGGCGGTGAGTCTCACCATCAACACCAAGCAAAGCAGCTCGGCCAGCCGCTTTAGGCTAAAGTGGTCCGGCTACTGTATGCTTCTGAATCAAACCGCACGCTCGAATCTTATCTCTCTTTTGATTTTTTCTTTTTTTGTTTTATTTCATTCGAACCGTAACAATTGCTCAAGCCGGTTCTTGCCTGATTTTCACTGATTTTCAGTGGTTCTTTATCTCTCTGTTTTAACTATTCAACCCGAATTGGACCATACTCCAATTTCCGGTTAAACTGATCGGTCTGGTCCGTTTTTCAAAACCATGCTTTAAATTGAGAAAAATTTACATGTGATTACTTCCATCCTTTCCCAAATTAATTTACATGTTTTTATATTGGAAAAATTATTATTTAGTCCTTCGGGTTTTATATAATTATCTAACTCATCCCTGATGTTTAAGCTAATATATAACTAGTCCCCGATATTTAACTCTGTCTAATTAAAAAATCCTTCCGTCCGAAAAATTGATTTTTTGCCGTTAATTGAAGACTAAAATATGAAAACACCCCTCTCTCACTGAGGTGGATCAGTATGACCTCGCTGACGTGGATCAGTATGACCTTTCGAGGAAACGAAAGGTTAGACAGCTATTCTCCCAACTCGCTCACGCAAAAAACGGAAGGTCAGACTGCGTTTCGAGAGAGGCTAGAGCACATGGAACATACCAGAAATCAGCGTCTGTCTCTCCTTCAGGTTCTGAATTTAAATCCTAATCATGCCCCCTCTGTTTTTTTTTTTTTTTTTGCCGAGAGAAGAAAAAAGTTGAAATTAATAAGATTTGCAGGCAGAGAAAGAATTGCAAGAGAACAATTTGCAGATTTTAGCATCGAAACAAGCAGAAATTCGGTCAATGGAGCAACGGTGTTTGTTGATGGATCATGAAATTGCATTTCAAAACTTCAAAATCTTGGCTCTAAAATCTGAAATCGAGAGCCTCGATGCCAGATACAACACCGATTTGCATCAATTGAGGTAATGTGAATGTTTTTAAAGAAGAACTGAACTAGATTTGAGTTTTGATTATGGATTTGGATTGTTAGGGTTTTGAAAAGTGAAATAGAGGAGCTAGAGCAGACGGAGAAGGAGAAAGAGAAGTTTTATGAGTTAAAACGTAATGAAATGAAGAAATTTAGAGAAGATCTAGAGAAATTTGTTACGGAATCTAAAATGAAAGTGAATGATTTGAAGAATATAGTGAATGAGGTAAGGTTTATTTGAACCTTTAATGGTGTTCAAAGATTAAAAATGTTGTTGCAGATAGATTGATATTAGGCAAATTTTGATGTTTCTTTTTAGCTGAACTCAACATTCATAAAACTGCAAGGTAATAATGGACATTTGAGTAATTCTGAGATAGCAGCAGCAGAGATGAGAAAGCAGAGCTAGTTGCTATGAAGGAGAATTTGGAACAGATTTTGGTTTCTAATTACCAAAGAAGATCAGATCTTCAAAATCAACTTGAGAGTATATTAAGGACAGATAATCAGGAGAAGAAGAAATTTTCCCTGTTCAAAGGAAATAATAGTGTGGTCAAGTAACTTTCCCATCCTCCATCGGCTGCGCTTGAAGAAGACATGTAGGCTGTCTCTTGTTACCTGCAAATGAAATGGAGAGGAGCTAATGTTTTTTCCCTTTTTTCCTTTCTCTGCGTTTTGTGAGAATGAAATTTGGTCAAACCTCCTTTATTTTCATGCACAATTCAGTAAGGGTATACTTCGTCCTTATAAAATGTTTGTCTTCGTTTTTAACGCATTTTAGACGGAAGGATCTTCTAATTAGACGGAGTTAAATGTCGGGGACTAGTTATATATTAGCTTAAACGTCGGGGATGAGTTAGATAATTATGTAAAATCTGAGGGACTAAATAATAAGTTTCCCTTTTATATTTTATAATCTTAATAATATGGATATTAATATATTTATAGGGAATCATTAAAATTAAGAAGAAAAAAAAAAGATTCAAAAATTTCATGGGAGAATTATTATTACGTCCCTATATATTGATCAAATATAATAATTACTCCCCGCTTTTTCCAAAATACATGATCACATCCTTAATTTTTTTTATCTCATCAGACATTTTATTCCTTCCTTCATTGTTTATGAACTTTGGTAACATTGCACGCCTTTTCATACTAATAATAATATTTTTTTGATATTTTGGGCTTTTACGTGAAAAAATAATAATTCGATGCATGGTTACCATGATTTTTATAACAATAATTTTCATATTTTTTAACTATTAAATAAGTTTTTAGTTAATTTAAATTTAAAAGATGGAAGTTGCAGTGTCCGCTAGGTGCAATTTTATAAGTTGGAAGTGTTTGGGTCAATTTTAAAATTGAGGATGCCTTAAAATTTTTTCTATAAAGTATAAAGATAAATTTATGCATTTAGCCGTTTAATACGATGAAATCAAATGAAAATTGATAAGTGGATATATGATTTATCACAACTATTAAATGTAATGAAATATATGAAATTAGTTGAACAGTTAGATATGTCCCAACATGCTTGTTAAATGTGATGAAGATAAGTACTTCAAATATATTAATTGGCCTACTGCATCTATTTTCATTGAACTTGGTTTTATTTTTATGGTACTTCAGACTTTATAAACAACCTACTTGTCTCTAAAGTTTTGAATTTTAATAACAATATACGCTTCTTGACACTAGCAATAATATTTTTTTTTTTTTATGTTTTTAACTTATATATATAAAGTATTAATTTGATGTCTGGTTACTACAATATTTGGAATAATAGTTTTATTTTTTTTCTAGTTATCAAATAAGTATTCAATTAATCTAATTTTACAAGTTGGAATATTCAACAGAAAAATTTTGCAAGTTGAAGTGTTTAATAGGGGTAATTTTATAAATTAAAGTGTTCAACAATTCAAAATAAAGTTGAGGGTGTCATAATATTTTTATTTACGTAAAGTGCAGAAAAGAAGTTATGTGTTTAGCCAAAATTATCTCTATAAAATGGGAAAAAAATAATTCTATTTATATCCCATTGATGAAATTGAAATATGATTTATGATCTTATATCTGAACTAAAAATCTATCATGGTTAGATGGAGAAAAAAATATGGACAGCTATTTTATTTTGATTTACATGTTAAATAAAATTTTTATAGTATTATTGATTGTATTTCATTTAAAATTAATAATTTTTGCAAAATAATTGCATTTTTTATTTTATTAAAATCACAATTATATTTTTATGAAATAATTATATGTAATATATATTTAAGTAAATTTATTAAAACAAAATATATGTTCATGCAACGTACATGCTATTACATAAGGCAAAAATACGATACGATCCCTATGTTTTGCGAAAGACAACTATTCAGTCCTCGTATTTTTAGAAATATATTAAAATACCCATATATTTTTCTTTCGCCAAGCAAGACCATCCTTTTGTCCAAATTCCTTCCCAAAACCCGTTAAATATAGGCAAAATAACATGAATAACCTCATGGTCATACGAAACACCCTCGTTAATGTTGGAGGGAAAGGACCAAACAACTTGTCTCTTTCTCTTTATTCTCTCGAAATGAAACCCAGTAGCAAAAATAAAACCTTTTTTAGTTTGAGATCGATGGAGCCCATTGAAGGAATTTTCACTTTGCTTTGAGTTGGTTTTGGTGTTGCTTGGTGTTACTAGTTCCAGAAATAGAAATCGAGGAGTGAAGAAGACGAAAAAAGGTACTGTATCGAAACTGAACCTTTTTGCATGAAGTGAAATTTATTGAAAGAAGTTTATGGTATTAGTGTTGTTAACTTTAAAATTGCTTCATTTTATCATTTTCAATTATATATGAGTTAAAGGATATGAAAGTTAGGGTTTTTAATAGTGTGAACTGAAGTTGCTCTGTTTTTCATTCATGTTTGATGATAATAATGTATAGTTAATATTAGGACGGCAGAACCTGATTACTTTCATATATTCATGACATTTGAAGCCGTTGTTAATACAATAGGCAATGTAGATCTTGAAAGGTATTCATACCTGGATTTGGTAGATAATGTGTATGAATTATTTTCAATAGATGCAACATTCATAGAAATAACATATGCAGAAGGATATTTTAAATTGGAGAATGATGCAGACTTATTAAATGTGTTTACCATGTATAAGGAAATGGGTGAGGTAGATATAGTCGTGCAGGCATTAAATGTTGACCCTATTACTGTTGAAGTTCATGTTGATCCTCTAGTTCCTATTATTGTTGAAGTTAAGAACGAGGCTGAGAATGCTAAAGTTTCTGTTGTTGTTCAAGGTGAAAATGAGTCTCAAAATGTTGAAGATGATCCTATCTTGGTCGAAGTTCAAAATCATAATGTTGAAGTCCCTATTGTTGTTGAAGATCATGTGCCTAGTCAAGTTGCAGAAAATAATGTTGGTGTTGAGAATGATAATGTGAATGTGGATGTAAAGGAGAATGAGAATGTCAATGTCATGTGGATGAGCTTGTGAATGTAGGAGGTGATGTTGGGAATGGTGGGACTGGAAACATGGAAAATAAAGTTAGGGAAGCAAACTCAGGAGCAGGGGCCAATGCTTCTAGTACTTCCTATTATGTGAGTGGAGCTCGTATTTGGGATGATATTGTAGGAGATGCAAAAATTTCAGGTGGAGTGAGTGCTGGACCCAGTCAAAGAGTACAAAGTAGTGTTTGTGGTAGAAGCAATAGTAGGGGAAGGGGCAGGAGTCGTGGGAGAAGCAGTAGTAGGGGAAGGGGTAGGGGTCATAGGAGAAGGAATAGTATGGGAGCAAATAGGGTGTTGGAATATCTATTAGGGAGGGTAGTCATAGTCATCAAAGTGGAGTAGGGCAATGCAGAGAACATGATAGAGAAAGAGACCAATTGTTAGAAGTGAAAAGAGGGAGCAAAGATATAAATTGAGGAAGAGGAAAGCCAATAATAGAGAATGCAATTCACCAGTGGAAGCAGAAGATGACATAAATAGTAGTGATGAGCATTACTATTAGTTCTCTAATGATGAAGATAATGATATCCAGATGGGAGACCTTGGTGACTTCATAATTTCTGAGGTTGGAATTAATGCTTCGAGGGTTTTTTCTTCATTTGGAATAGAAGATGATTCAACTGATGAGTGGAATGGTGTAGATTCGGGTGCTGATGAAAAAGAATTGGATTACTCTGAAAATGGAAAAGCAGATCCATTTAAAGGGTTATATGATGATGAGTTTGTGATTTCTGAGACAACTATTGAGATTTCTTTTCATGTTAGGCAAGTATTTCTTGGGTTTGATGTCCTAAGGAAAACTATAAGGGATTATGTTATGAAGGGGGGGGGGAGTTATATCATAAAATGGCATAAAAATGATTCAAAGAGAGTGACTATTTCATGTAGGGAAACAGAATGCCATTGAAGGATGCATGCTTCAGCTTTAACTGATAAACTGGCTTTTATGGTCAAGACTTTGCAAGATGAGCACAACTGTGTTAGGCCTATTGGGAATAAGAACCCAAATGCAACCAAACGGTTAAAGAAGAAATTACAAGAACAACTTGCAGCAGACCCATCAATGAGTTATGACCTAATCAGGAATGATCTTAATAAGAAGGTAGACATAAGTTATTATTACTTTATGACCTAATGAGCGGACCAATCATGCCTTGGACTTTTATGTCAGATAGGTAGAAAGTATTATTACTTTATCTTTTTTACTTTTACTTTATATCTTTAATCTTTATCATTATGTGAGCATGCTTATGACTTTTCTGCCACTAACATGCTATTAATTAATTATTCAGGGTTTGCTAGATGCTGAACATGGTTTCCAAATGCACATAATCAATTTTGTTGTAGGCACATTGAAATAAATTTTAAGAAACAATTTCCTAATTTAGCATTAAAGGAGTTTTGGGTTGTTGCTAAAGCAACATATGAAAATGAGTTCAAGTTGCACATGAAAGTGATTGGGAGCAAATTAAATGGTAAGCCCCATGCATGGCTATCACAAATCCCAACGCAACAATGCTCTAGGCATCAATTCCACCCTTCATTTAAGAGTGAGCATGTGTCTAATAATATAATAGAGTCCTTTAATAGTTGGGTAGGAAAATTAAGATCAAATGCCCATAGTTACCATATTAGAGTGCTTGACGAAAAAATGCATGGTTAGGTTGCACAAAAGATTTTCTAAAGCTCCTGGTTGGGGGCCAATTATCACACCCACATGTATGAAGGATATCAAAAAATTAATAAGAGAAAGTAGAGCATGTAGAATTCTCCCAAGTAGCACTAATGAATTTGACGGGAAGGAGAGGTCATTCCCCTGTTTTTCAGTGTCTGAAATAGTAGTTCACTGGCCTATGAACAGTACCACCAGTTCGGGAATTAGTATTATTTTGTTTCAAAAAAATTACTATTTATGTTTTATATTTTATTTGATATTTTTGAGCATGCATACATGATTTTTATGGGTAGAAAATAAGTAATGAATTTATTTGGAGAATTTAGATAATTAGTGAATAGTGAATTATGACATTTTATTAATTAAAAAAATTTGAGGAATTATTTTCATAGAGTAAATTTGAGAATTTTATAGGGGTAAATAATATTTTGAGGAAATTGATTGAAGAATATTTTTAGCCATTAAATTAGAATATCACTGACTTAATCTTAACCATCCAATTATAACTTCTTAAGGAAGTAGTGGAAAATGACCAAATTGACCTTAATGGCTTATAAAAGTCAACACTTATCCACCTAGCAACCATTTTTCTTCTTCTTCTCTTCTTCTCTCTTTTAGGTGTCTTCTTCTTCCTCTCTTTCTCTCCATTTTTCTTCAACTTCCTACTAACAAATTACACCAAAACAACTCCATTAAACCTTAAGCTAGTGATTATCTTGGAGATTGAAAGCTTTGGAAGTGATTTTTGGAGTTAGAATTCAAGAAATTTGAGGATTTCTCTACTTAAGTCAAGTAAATGTTTTGATGATTTTCTTTCTAATCTTTGGGTTTAGATTTCTCTTTTAGCATATTCATGCTTATTCATGCTCCAATCTTTCTTCTACTTGTTTTCTTGGTCATGATTTTCGGATTTCCTTTATGTAGAGGTGGGTGAACCCTCCACCAAATACAAGGGGAAAGCTAAGGTTTAAAGATTAGAGAGCCTTAATCTAAGCTTGTAAAAGCTTGTTTTTGACTTTATTATGCATAGATACACTTTTCCTCTTTTAATTATTGATTTTTGATAATTTATGCTATTATGTGAAAATTGAGGATTTTGTATGAAATGTTTAAATTGTTGAACTTTGATTGAATAAATATGCTCTTGGGTGATTTCTAAGCATGATTATATGTTCGATTTAAGAGGAAAACATTTCCTCCTTCTCCATCCAAGAGAGGCCGAGCCTACTTAAGGAAAATGGCCTTATATTTTTCTTATTTTCTTTGCTTGTGTATCTTTTAAAATGATGCTTGATGAGTATTTGGCATATGGTAGAAATTTCTACCTTGTTCTTTTATGATTTTTTTTCTATGACTTAAGTAAGCTAAAATTTGGGGTTTTGGCATGTTATGGTCTAAGGAGGTGAAATGATGTTATGAATATGCTATTACGACTAAAAGCATGATATTAGAATGGTTAGAGATTTAATTTGCCTAAGTAAATCAATTATGAAACTTTTTCCTACTTATGCCTTAACATAGGAAAAGTCATCTTTTAAGGGTTAACATACTTATAAATGATAATATGCTTTAGTTATACGATAAATATTATGTGTGTGAAGCATAGATGAAATGCTCATGTTATACCTTGAGGAATGAGAAATTTCCTATGACTTGAATTATGATAATATTGAGAATTTACATCAAAGTGTGCATGTTTGGTCTATGGATATGCATACATGTATATAAGGGATGTTTTAATTGGATCTTTGATTGATATATGCTTTAAATGATAAAAGTGATTTTTAAGATAAGAATTTTCTATGTTAAGTTATTATGCTTAAGCATGAAATTTTCATGATTTACTTGAGTTCTAAATCAAGCATCTTTATGATTTTCAAAAGAATAAAGAAGGAATGGTTTATATCATAATGTTTTTTATTTATGACAAATCTTATCTTAATTTTTAAGAAGTCTAAAGGAAAATGAGATTTATGAGAAATGTTATAAATTAAGAAAGAAATATATATTTTTGGGCTCTAATATACTTTGTGTGAAATTGCTGTACGATTTGATTTATTATGGAAGATGAGAACGCTTGGCATTTGATGCCATTATGATATTAGCTATGATCATATGCTAGGCACGTGGGTACTTTATGTTTAAGCGAACATGCTCCATATGTGTATGTTAGACTCTTGAAGCCCCTATGACTATGTTGGCATATAAGGCCACTATGTATAGGTTTATGAAATCTTATCTGCTTCATTTTCTCCTAAGTGTATGCGAGCCCCTTAAGAAAATATTTTAAGGATTTAAATTAATAAGATTATGTTACATGATCTTAGTTAATTATATGATCTTAGTTTTAGGAGTATGCGTAATTATGTTAATAAATGTATCTATATAATATGTTAATATAGAATTTAATTTTAAAATGAATAGCATGCTTATAGATGAAATAAATAACAAAGGTAATGAAAAGATGATGATATGACAAAAATTATAGATGTTATTGTTTTATAAGTATAACATGATATTATGTGCTATGTGTATGTATGCATGTTCAATACTCAAATGATTTTATGACTTGTGAAGCTTTTATGAAATTCATGCCTTAAAAGTATGTTGCCATCGCAATATTGGTATGTGTGAGATTTATGAGCACTACTGAGTTTTATACTCAGAACGTTGATTTTATCGTGCATAGGTTAAAGGCCGTGGTTGCCGCTCGAAGACTAGGAGAATAGCATCAGAGCTGAAGGGATTATTTTTTGTAGAATTAGTGTTTTGTATTTAAGAATATGACATGTATAATTATCATTATTGGAGTGTATGTTATTGGGTTATGTAAATTAATTATGTTGTTGAAATTTTATTTTGGTACATGTATATGGTTGGATTATTAGGACTTAGATATATGAATGAATGCATTTAATTTGATGTTTATTATAGCGGATTTGAGGATATTGAATGTTTATGGAGGTATAGAAGTGTTGTTTAAGTAGTGTTGATTATTGGAGTTTGATGGGGGTTTTGAGGTTGAATTGGAGTGTTTTGTTTTCAATTGTTTTGGCGAGCTCAGTTTTTAGGGGAAAGTCTTGCAGTTTTTCTGTAGGATTTTTTCAAATTATTTTCAAATAAAAATAAAAATACTTGCTATACTTGTGAATGTTTAATCACTTCCAATTCATGATTTATGATATTATGATTTATAAATTAGTTAGGATGGTGCCTCCGGCACCGAATGTGGCATCCGCCGTCTGATCTTGCAAGATTGGACAATGGGTGTTACATTGCAGTAGATTTAATTAAGAGAACATGTACCTACTTATGGTGGGAAAAATCTAGACTTCCATGCAAACATGTAATGTTGGCAATTGGTACAAGAGATACAAGGTGGAAGACTATTGTCATGTGTTATTCATTGTTTCCTATTATTTGAAGGCATACAATGAGGTGATCCACTGTTTGCCTATGTCAAAATTTGATGCAATTTCTGAAAATGATAAAATCATGCCTCCTCAAATGAAGAGGGATGTGGGTAGGTCAAAGAAAAATAGGCTGAGACAAGAGGGAGAAGGGTCTGCAGTTACAGCAAGCTTGAGATCACACATTGTCAGATGTAAGAGTTACAACTAATTGGGCCATAATAAAAGAAAGTGTTGATCTCAAATTCCAACTAGATAGGTATATTTTTATATTTTTTTGCATTTTTCTTTCTTCCATATGAGTAGTAGCTAGTGATTTTCTTATTGTTGGTATTTTTTTGGTCTGCAGATGAGCAGACAATCAGCTCCCTCAAGCCAAGGATCTCAGCGCCAGTCAAGGGGTACTGCTGAATCAAATGCAGGGCACTATAAAAAAAATGCCACATTGCTACCGATTTTTGCAACGGACTTAAAACGATCGCAATTTTGCTACCGATTTGCGACTTATAGGCAAACAGTCACAGATTTTAGCGCTGAAAATTTCCGCGAGTTTGGTTTTCAGTTTGCGACCCATGTACTACGGATTTGCGACCGATTTTGCGATCGATTTGCGACTAAGTGTTTTTCTGTCGCAAAATTGCGTGCGTCAAAAATAGGAATAAGTTTTGAGACCGATTGGCGACAAAATTGCCACTGATTTTTTGCGACCGACGTCTTAAGTCGCAAATCGGTCGCAATGTTGTCGCGTAGTAAAACGACGTCGGATGATTAAAAATTGCGACTGATGTTAATAAAATTTGCGACCGATTGGTCGGTCGCAAACTTTAGGGCTTTAAACGCGACGACCTCTCCTTTTTCTTTCTTCTTCTTTCTCTCTTCTCCTTCTCCTCTCCTCTCCTTCGTCCGCAGCGCCGCTCCAACCCCTCCTGACAACGCTCCAGCCCGCTTGACGCCGTCACCGCCGCTCCATTGCAGATCCGGTCACTCCTCAACGCCGTTCGCCACCGTTTGGACATTATTTGAGGTAAGACCGATTTGCATTTTATTTTTTTTCGAATTTTTTTTTCTTTTGCGATTTATGTGTTTTTTGCAATTTATTATTATTGTTACTGTTATTATTATTATTATTATTATTATTATTGTTAATGTTGTTGTTGTTATTATTATTATTATTATTATTATTATTATTGTATTCAAATGTTACTGTTAGTATTATTATTATTATTATTATTATTATTATTATTATTATTATTATTATTATTATTGTGAATGTTATAATAATAATTATTATTAATATTGTTATTGTTATTATTTGAAAAATAATATTGTTATTGTTGTTGTTGTTATTATTATTATTATTATTATTATTGTAAGCCATTGTTACTGTTAGTATTATTATTATGATTATTATTGTTAATGTTATAATTATTATTATTATTATTAGTAATATTGTTATTGTTATTATTTGAAAAATAATATTGTTATTGTTGTTGTTGTTATTATTATTATTATTATTGTTATTGTTATTAAAATTGTTACTGTTATTATTATTATTATTATTATTATTATTATTATTATTATTATTATTATTATTATTATTATTATTATTGTTAATGTTATAATTATTATTATTAATAATATTGTTATTGTTATTATTTGAAAAAATAAACTCTCCAATCTCAATTACTAATTTTTAAAGTGTAATACTCCCAAATCCACATCAAATCTCTTTAAGTGCCCAATCGTTCATACATTTTTCTTTTGCTCGAGATAACGAAACAGAATAACAAGTAATTGTACAGGAACCAAATAATTAAAAAGAAAAGGAAAAAAAATGTAGTATTTATCTGAAATTATCTAATTAAATATATAGTAATCTATCTAGCTACATGCAATACAAGTTCAATGCTCATATATACTAATATAAAAAATTAGTATTACACTTTTTTATTTATGTTTTCCGTGACCCAGGTTCTGAAACTGTCAGTCTCAATATAAAGGTCGCAAGTTTCAGTTTCAAATAAGTTAAAATTGAATTTATAAGTTGATGGAACTTTAACTTAACCTAAACCTAATTAAAGTTTTGAAACTGTCGGTCTCAATATAAAGATGGCAAGTTTCAGTTTCAAATAAGTTTAAATTGAATTTATGAGTTGATGGAATTTTAAATTAACCTAAACCTATTTGAAAATCAACAACTTATAAATAATTCCAAATGTATATAGATATAATAATCACAAACTTGAGCTTCATGAAAACTATGAAGGATAATAACGAAGCAGAAAAATTCAATTTGTAGAACCGAATTTCTTCAATAATTGTTCAGTTTGTGCATGATAACATCTTATTTAGACCCAATTTACGAGTCTATCTATAAACCAAATTAACGAAAAATATATATTTTTTTCAGAAATGAGATCTTTCTGACTATTTACTAGGAAAAAAAAGAGTAAAGTTGGAACAATTTATTCATTTATTTTGCACCAAAAGATAATGGACAGGGTAGGTATTGGCGGTTGAGCAATTTAAACATAATCAAAGACTTAATGCAATTTTAGGTTATTATATGTTCTTAATTATTGGCAACTCTTTTTTGAGAAGTTTTGGCTATGTTTTTCTTCATTTTATGTTATTGTCGTTATTATTCTTAAATATGTTTTTATTAAATGAATGATGAGTTTGGATTGGAGGCCTAGTAGTGGCCATTTTGCCTTTGGAGAATGTTGGTATGATATAGAAGTGTCTTTGTATTTGAGATTTGATTGTGTTGTGCCGAAATGCTGCCGAATTTTTTTCCAAAAAATTCAATATGTGGAATAGTACACCTACCTTTATTATAGTAGGTGTATATATATATATATATATATATATATAACCTTTGTATTGAATAAATGAACTTAGTGATTTTACATTTATATATAGTTATCCTTATTATAGAAATAACCTTAGTTAGTTATAAGTGTAAATTGAACATTACTAATCCAAAACATAAAATTGATGTGTTTCTGCAGCCTTTGATTGCCGAACTTAATTATTTATGGGAATATGGGGTTGAAACATTCGATATTTCGACCAATCAGAATTTCATAATGCGAGCTTCTTTGCTTTGGACACTATATATATTATTATATCATGCATAAAATTCATTACAGGCTAAACAATTAGGTCGTGAGCCAAACCCGATTGAGGTGTTTACATACACTCACACGAAGGACCACAATCTGAATACGTTTGTCGACAGACGTGCGGTGAGCGTCAATGTAAGTAACAATAAATAATATTTACATTTACCCTCTACTCATTGCGAAGATGTACAAAGTTCAATATAATTAAGCTTGCAATTGCATTGATTAATTAATTTTTTGTTTTCAGGAGAATTATACTACAGCTCGAGAGCGTCTTGTTTCTTCTCAGACCGATGAATCTGAAGCTGAGTCAAGAATTGACGAGGTAGCGCTTTATCTCGAGGCTGTAGGGGGCGAGAAGAAGAGGAAGGTATACGGCATCGGGTCTCAGGCATCACAGTTTTACTGCGGCTCAGCAGCTCATGCTTCTACAGCCAGCGCAGGCTCACAGCCTGAGCACACTGACGAGCACTATACTGAATTACGGGCTCAACTTGCTGATCAGCAGAGACAGATTGCAGAGCTTAGAGCGCATGTGATGCGGCTGTTCGGTGAGCCCGGTGCTGGTACTTCTTCCTCTGATCCTGCACCTGCTACAGACCGAAATGTTTCGACGTCTCAGCAGCAGCCACTACCGGCTCCTAAACCCGATGCTGCAGACGATACCTTGGTCACCCCTCCTGGCGCTACATCACATCCAGCAGGTACTCCTCCCGGCGATCCGACATCAAATCCTGCAGATGAGCAGCAGCGTAGATTTGATTTTAGACCTTTTTAGTTTTTCATTTGTATTTTGATATTTTGTTCAGTACAATAAAAATTACATTTTTATATTGTTCTTGAATTACGTGTGTGATATATATGTATATATGTCAATTTTCACAGGTGCGAAAAAATTATGGTTTCATAATAATATTTAATTTTTTTCTATTTTTTTTCACTTTTGCGACCGATTTGCTACCAAAAATTAAAATTTTAAATTTACAATTTGCGACCGAATTTTAAAATTGCGACAGATTTTTTCTGCGACCATTTGCGACAGAATTTATAAATGAAACACAACAAATATTTGCGACCGACAAAATCATCGGTCGCAATCATCTTTGCGACGAGCGATTTTGCGACCGATATCTATCGGTCTCAGATCGGTCGCTAAGTGAAATTAGCGACCGATTTTTGCCAATCGGTCGCAAAATGGCATTTTTTTTATGGTGGGGGATCTGTCCATGGTATAGGAACTGCAGCAGACTACTTTTTGTTTTTTTTTTTTATTATACTGATGCAGTACATGCTGCTGTTGAATTGCTCTAGGCATTTAGAGATATGGATTTATGCTTTTGGCATTTTTGGATTTCTATTTCTTTTTTGTGTTATATAAATACTCTGCAAATGCTAGAGAAAATTGATGATATGTCATTTTGATATATGCACTTAGATCCTTTTTTATTGTTTTGTTCATGGTCATAGATGATCATTTGTTCTTTGCATTGACATTATGACTACTTCAATGATAATGCAATATGTCTTTCAAGTTGTTGTCTCTACTTAGTAACCTCAAGCAATTTACCATACTCAAGAGATTTACTTTGATAACAAAATCACAAATGATGAATGCCAAAACATAAACATAAAATATGATTTCATTAACTGCAAACTACCAAATTGCATACAATGCTATTGCCATAAAAACCTGAAAACTTAAGTCCTAAAATACCAATAGCTGCCTATCAAGACAAAACATCTACTATGCACCTAACACCATACTACAGGCCAACATTTATCACTGTCATACATTATAAAACCTACCTCCACATAGCTACTTCTTATAAAGTCATTACATTACAATTATAACAACCCAAAATCCATGCTCCCTACAACAACCATTTTACAACTTCAATACTAGAGCAACAACAATAAAAGTAAGACAAACCATCTTCAAAAGCTTCACACATGTAGCCATCCCCTCAATCTTTCCCATATTCCTCTTGTTTTCCTCCTTTAAATGATATACCACATTTTTCATATCTAGCAAGTCTCAAACCATAGAATTCCAAAGTTGAAATTTAAAATCACTCTCACTTGTAAGAATTGGATGACTTGCAATCTCAACACCATCTCTCCTGCTTGTCACAGCCATAGAATCGACTGGCTTACACCAACCAAGAAAGGTATCACATTCATTATTTTGACAATAATAATATAGTTTGTTCCTAGTTCTGCTTTTCTCTGATGTGCAGATGCCTACCTTTTTTCCACATCTGCACACTTTGTAGAAGAACCTTCCCTTGCATCCACTCTCTGCTGAGCTTGAGGTGCTCATTTCTTTCTCCTAAAATCAGAGGAAAATGCAAACCCTAGCCCACCCCTCCTTTCAGATGAATTAAAAACAAATACTATAGTAACTTATCCACGTGTGCAAATAAGGGTATTCTTGTATTAAAATTATATTCTCTCACATTTGACTACCCGTTTTACCTATGTTTAATGGTTTTTAGGAAGGAATTTGGATAAAAGGATGGTTTTGCCAGAAGGAAGTGAAATATACAGGTACTTTAATATATTTCTAAAAATACGAGGACTGACTAATTGTTTTTCGCAAAACATAAGGACCATACTGTATTTTTCCCATTATATAATTTGAAAAAGGATGAGTAATATTTTGCGAGTGGGTTGAAATGTTTCTTTTTTTAATGGAATTTGAAATGTTATTTCATTTTATGAAAGAGTGTTTTGAAAATAATATGAATATATTTTGTTAATGTAGAAATTAGAAAAGTCATATGTAATATAAATAATTAGTCAATTTCTCTTCATTATTGGATGTTCTATCGAGACATATAAGTGGAACTTATCTACATCCGGCGTATGGATACACTATACAAGACTGAAGCTAGACTTTAAAATTTAGAGGGACCAAAATAAATTTTTCAAAAATTAGGAGACTAAATTGAAGGGAAAAAATTTTTATACTAAATTATAAAGCAAATTCAAAAAATTCTAAAGTTTGGGCTCCCCCCAATTCCCCCTCCCTCCGCCCTTGCTACCATATACGCTAAACCGATAATAATAATTTTTTTTTAATCAAAAGCAGGTGTTTTGACCATACATGGAAAATAAAAAAATAACATTTTTTAAAAATTCTTTTTTTGATTGGTTTGATATATGGGTGGTCTCATATGGTGTATGCATGCAAGTCTTAGGGGATGTATTGAATTAGGACTCATTTAGATTTTAACAGATTTTAAAATTTCAATGGCATTCAACCTAGATTTTTTTATAATATATTAAAATTTTGTGGTATTCAATTCAGACTCTCATAAAATTTATAAAATTCTGATAAAATATTCAATTATGACTTTTAATGGTATTCAAAAATTACTGATTTGGAAGATTTTTATAAAGTTATTGATTTCGTTGGATTTTAAGGTGTTATATATAAATAGAAGCGTCATTCACAAATTCATCCTACAACCTGAAAATTTTATTGGATTTTAGAGTGCTAGGTCTACATTTTTTAATTTTCATTTTAACCTAAAAAATAAATATATTTAAACTTACGATTTCCCAACGAGATAGTCGTTAAGGGGTGTGCAAACTTACCGACCAAACATCGAACATAATCATTTTGGTTCTGTTCGATCAACTAAATCAAAAAATGTCTATCGTCGGTTTATTCAATTTTAACCGAATTGATTATTTGGTTCTAGTCGATTTCATAGAAATCCATCTGTTGAGCTTAAAACTGAATTGAAGTGGAAAAATTGATCAAAATTGACCGAACTAATTGGTTCAGTTCGGTCTATTGAAAAAAAAAATCGATTTCTATTTTTTGATCTCAATTCGATTCGATTGGAATCAAACCGACTACTTGCCCCCCATAATAGTCGGTGTCCAGGTAAGGGACATAGCCTGTGGTCTTCCGACCACATTGTAATTATTCTACGAGCGGAGGATGGCTGACAAGGACACTGGCCAATGCAGAATTTTCACTATCCATAGCGGTAAGGTTTTAACGAAGAAGAAAATAATTCTAGAGAAGATGACCCATTTTTTGGTCCCTCATTGTTTTTTAGTTTTTTAACTGGATTTAAAAATCTTTTAATTTGTTCAATTAGGTCCTAAAATTAATTTTGATTAGATATATAAAAATCATTATAATTTCATCAAAGTCAATCAAAATATATATAAAAAAAAGTCTCATTAATTCGATAAAAAACTCTATCTAGAATTCTAGTGGAATCTGTGAAACTCTTGAGAAATCCTTTAATTCCATCAGACTCAACAATTCTTTTAAAATCTAATACAATCCTAATCTAATACATCCCTTACCCTTTAATTAGATTAGAGTTTTCAATTATCCTAAGTTAGTAACCTGAATTAAAAAATAAAAGGAAATAATAACTAGACAATAGGATTTGAATTTTCATAAATCAGAATAATTTTTTTTTAAGAAAATCAAAATCAAATCTTCTAGAAATAATTAAAAAAATAAAATCAAAATAATGGAATTAATTAAAATTTTGAAAGATATATATAGAATATATCAAAATAAATTTTTATATATAATACTAAATAAATATATTTTATATAAATATGCATAATTTTTTATTTGGTTATTTTTATTTTTTAATTACTAAAATCAAACCAAATCGAATCATTAAAAAAAGTTAAACCAAAAATTAGTTGTATTTATTTATTTATTTATGTTTGTAAAACTGACTGTTAAATTTTATTTTCAATTAACAGAAGAATTTGCCGAGCCCTAATTTTGTAGGCCTCCACACCAAAAATTTCTTCTGCAAAAATCAGTAGCGTCAGTGTCAGCATACATACAAAATGGTTCTAAGGTACAATAATAATAATAAGAAGAAGAAGACCATTGCCACAAGGAAAGACCATTGTTTACAACCAAAAAAAAAAAAAAAAATAATAATAATAATAATAATAATAATAATAAATAAATAAAAAAAGAGAGAGAAAAAGACCATTGTATTTTCGATGAGGTAGAAGAATTACAAGGAAAGAAAGAAGAAGAGACAAGTAACCCATCCCACCACTTTCCTATACTTAAAATATCACAGTAAGTAAAAATAAAAAAAAATTAAAATACACAAATAAAAACAAATTTCCAATAAAGAAAAATCACAAATATACATACATACATACATATAACGAATAACAAATCTTCAATTTTTTTTTAATATATATAATCATTGATTAATTGATTTTCACAAATATGACATAATAATTTACTTGATCAAGGCTTTGCTGGTTCTGCTTCCTCCACTTTGGTGGCGGTGGTGGGCTCAGCTGCAGGTTCTGCCACCACCGCTTCTGTTTTCTCAGCCTCCACTACTACCTCCTCTTTTTTCTCTTCTTCCACTACTATTTCTTTTTCTTTGCTACTTGTTTCCTCCACTCCAGAAGCTGGTGGCTCCGCCTCCGCCGTCTTCTCTTCCACTACAATGAAGGTAGAAACCTTCTCAAATATGAAGAAAACTGGACCTGAAACATAGGCTGGTCCATGCTTTGATGATGCTTCTGATACATGCTTTGATCCTGGAAAATCTGTACACATACAATAATATCACAAAATAATAACAAAAACAATAATCATAATAATAATAAATAATTATTATAAAGAAATACATACCAATTTTAGCAAGGTCATCAAGGAACTTTTGAACTAAAGAGGAATGTTTCTTTAATCCTGCATCTTTAGGCTCCTTAATTAAGGTCTGTTTCAATTTAAAATCACAATAAAAATAATATTAGAATGAATTAAATATAATTTTCCATTTCTTTAATCAACTTTTCTGCTTCCTTCTATATAATTAACTTTTTTTTTTTTAATTAATAAGATTAACCTTAATTTCAGTTGATGATGCTTCATAGATTTCTATCACTTTAGGTTGTAGCTCACTCTTCTTCTCCTCAAACTCCTTGTTGATGTCTTCCTAAAACAAACAATAAACACTATTTTCATATATACTATGAATTACTATACATATATATATGTATATATATGAAATAAAAATATGAGAAAAAGACCTTAGAGTCATCAAAGGACTTTGAAGCTTCAGCAGCAGCAGCTTTCTTTGCACTGTCTTTCTCAAAAACTTTCTTGATCTTTGGAAGAACTTTTGATTTCCAATAACCCATATTTCTCTCACCTTTTTTCCCTTCCTTCTTCAAGAAATTAATTAAATCTGAAAAAAAAAACACAAGAAAAATACAATATATCAAGATTCTTGCTGTTTCTTCGAGAATCTTTCCAAGAAAATAAATATGAAGAAGACAAAGATTTACAAAGGGTTTTAAATTTTAATTATACCTATTATAAGTATAAATGAAAATAAACATCAACTGCACATATAAATATGTATACATACACAAAAAAATAATAATCATACATACATGAAGAATTAAGCTAAAACAATCAAACTCTATCTGTAATTTAGAATATGGAATCAAAGGGTTAAGGGTCTACCTCAATGCAACTGTTACAGCCAACCGGATATATCTCTGCTACTAATCAAGGCATATATATAAAGCTGGCACTAAATAGCCCTTTGTTTTCCTATTTAATTACCAAATATACCAGCTGGCTTGCTTATTCGAGTAGGTTTGAAACTTGCTTATTCAAGTAGGGACCATTATTTGGTTCAAACTTAATTTTTTAAAACCAAAATTATTTGTTTCAGTCAAGTTTATCATTTGGAGGTTCTTTGAATTTATAGAATGTGAAATCTCATGAATTTTAGAATCTATTAGAGTTTTACGTTATCATTTAGTTTGAAAATAAAATTTATAGAATTAAAGATTATTTTTAAAATAAAATTAAGTAATTTAACTTTTATTATTAATTTAATCTTTTTTTTCTATAACCATCAGTATCTTAAATGATAATTTATATACATAAGACTCGAATTTCAGACATTTCATTAAAGGAGAAAGAGTCTCCTCCAACCAACATTGATATTAATTTTATATTTTTATAAAAAAAAATTATAAATTAATAAAATTTTTAATTTTTGTCATTCAAAAATTTAAACAACTTCTTGGATATTTTTTTTAGACTTATGATGTCTTAATGATTTTATTTGTTTTCTTTAATTCATAAATTGAATAAAATGAGATGATGAAAATTTATTTTATAATTAATTTTTGTTATATTGAAATCATTTACGAAATGACTTTGTCTGCCCTTTTATCTCATGATAACCTATAATAAATTCAAGCCTCATGCAAAGGCTAGTTAGGAAAATAACAAGGCATTGTAGGGGTGAAATAGGAAAAGAGAAAATCAGACAGCTGGCGAAAGGCGGCAAACATCAAAAGTGGGACCAGAAGCAAAATAGTGTTTGCAAATATTGATGTTGATCTGTAACAATGCTTTGGGGCTTGGGTTTTTGTCATTCTCTTACAACGCTCACGTGGCTTCGCTGGTACATCAATCACGCCGTCAATGACTAGGCCTTTTTATTATTATTATTTTTACTCTCTCGTCCTCACAATTTGTATTTTGATTTAACTTGTACATAAAATTTAATTAGTATAGTTAAATTATAATAATTATTTTTTTAATATTATGCTTATATTAATATCTATAAAAATTTAATTATTTATGTTAAATTATTTTTAAAATTAATTAAGTATTTGATTAAATAGAATTCTATGAAGATTAAAATTTAATATATTAATTTCATTTCCATCAAGATTTAATTAATCATAATATGGTAGTATAAAATTTTATTCGAAGATTAAAAGTTAATATATTAATTTTATTTCTATCAAGATTTATTAATCATAATGTAGTAGTTGGATTATTATATTTATGACAAAGATATATATTAAATAAGGGTAAAATAGTAAATTTAAAATATTATCATTTTTTAAAAAAGAAAATAGTACAATAATTTAGGATGGATTAAAAAAAAAAAGTAAGACAAAATTTATGAGATAAACAGAACATTATTATTGTTATTAATAAGTGAAAATTGTAATTATAGATATTAATTTACTTTAATTTAATTGATTTTCTTATAAATAAATACTCAGGTTTCGTAACTAAGATTTCAATCAATATAATGAAATTTTCATGACTAAAAGAACACAATAGAAATTGGATAATGAGTTTGTTTTTGAATATTTAAATTGAACGACTAAACAAATTTTCTCACCGTTTCTTAGTTGAATTATCCAAACACTTGTTGCTTGTTAGAGTTTATAAGATATCTAATATCCTAATACATAAATTTGACTTCAATTTTAATCGATTTCTTGTGGCTTTTGAATTTTGCGGGAGTTTAATAATGATCGTGCATTTTCACATTTTAATAATAATCATGCCCCTTACTAAAATGAAATAACTTTACAGGGTTCAATCATGATCCTACACTTTCACATTTTATTTTGGCGAGAAACATAATTATTATTAAAATGTAAAAGGGAAATGTCATAATGGGAATCCTGTAAAATTTAGAGTCCACAAGAATAATATTTAAAAGTAAATAGTCAAATTTATGCCAATCAGTTGTGGCACGATTGGTCTTCCCACGTCTTGTCGAAGATGTGGGGAGTGAGAAGTCTCGAGTTTGAGTCCTCTGTATCACAAAATTATCACTAATTTGGTGAATGTGTCCTCTCCACTATAAAGTTATTACCAATTTGGTGAATGTTATTCAAAGGGAAGGGCTACCCACTGGTGTGTAGCACAATGTTATTCTGGCTCATTGAACTTTTCAAGTATAAAAAAAAAGTCAAATTCATGCATTAATCCGATATTTAATTGATAGAGCAAAATACACGTGGATCTTTAAATTATAATCTAATTAAACTTACATCAATTTTTAAAAAAATTTACGTTATTCAAACTTATTATCTGGTCCTTTCGTCTAAAACTGAATAATTTATCATTATTAGGCACAATTTCTAAATGAAAGAATCCAACAATGAGTATGAATGAAAAGTCAGGGGTGTTATAATAATTTTTTGAAAATAGAAAAATAAAAGTATTAATTAAAATATATGAACTTAAATGTACTTTATTCTTTATATATATATATATATATATATATATACATTCCATCCCTGAAGTTTTACCCTGAAACTCTGTAGGCCATTCCCACAAAAGGCAACTTTGATGATTAGTTTTCTCATTTTCGATATATGATTCGATTCATTCATGTGTCCCACATTCCACTTCTCATAGCTGGTCTGCCATCCTATAAGCTAGCCAGAAGTTTTGCCCTACCTATCCTCTTAGGATCACTTTGCCAGGTTGTATGTCACTGCTCCAATTCAAATCCACATAATCTTCACTAATCTTTTTGCAAGTTCATCTGTTAATCTTCGGGACATCGTGACTTGAGGCATGTCACCGGTTTGGGAAACTTGGATATCATCATCCAGAACCACAACTTCATCATCATCTTACATGTCAAAATCATGTAACACTATATTAACAAATTTAACTATATTAACAAAATTTTATTAATCTATGTCAAAGTAACACTAGACATACGTAGTTTTAAAAGTTTTAGCTATAATGCAATTTATTCCACTTAATGACAAACCCCAGCTTTTAATATGAAAAAGAATGTCCATAACATGTTATTTTCTTGATTGATCGATGGAGGTTGTACTTAATTATACCAACCCTATGGAAATCACTCTTGTGGGAAAAATGCATACATTATAGTGAGAATAAAAAATGTATCGCCACCTAGAATGCACATGGGCTTGCTTCAACACAATTTGGGATTTGGCTAAAAAACAAAAGGGGTCACAGACAAACAACATGGATTAGCTAATGGTGGGGTTGATGATTGATCAAGGATTTCTGTCATAGTTATTTAATCTAGCTCCACTCCGCGGGTCAACTTGAAAAATCAGTGAACTTATTTTAAAAGTGCGTCGGTTTTGCTTTTAAACCATGGAAAAAAAAAAGAATAGAATTGGACCAATTGATCTGTGGTTGAACCGGTTGATTGCACAGACCCGATTGATCTAGACCGATTTTTGATATTTTTAATTATTTTTATTACATTATAACTATTAAATTAATATTTATTAATATTCATTACAATTACCTAATAATGAAATTATTGACCCGTTAGTTATACTAATGATCCATCCACTCGATTCTTTAACCAGGTCAATGTTGGAACCGGATTTAATAACACCAATTTCTATTATTTGACATAACATAAAAAGATCATGGTATAATTAATATTGGATTAGTTTAGTGTGTGTATAGTAGTAAGGGTTAATTAAATAGATGACAGTTTAATTATTGACAAAATCTTAATTAGTAACAGGAGAATTGAATGTTTGCTTTTGCGGACAAAATATGTGTGTGTTTTGTAGCTTCAACGTATCTGTCAACAACCATAATATTAGGTGGCTTTATAAGACAGAATCTCTTATTATATTTATTGAAATCCTTTGTAGGGGTGGATATAATTGTAAGGCTGATGTCCTAAGACCGTTTGGTCCACCTTTCCCCACTTTGTATATAAATTTATATTTAATTTAATTTTAATATTTTACTGTTTATTAAGATTATTTTTGAATTAAAAAATATTAAGATTATGTTTGCATTGTGTGTTTCCTATTTCAATAATCGAAAAAAGAATAATTTATCATATCATTAAAAGCTAAGTAAATATCTTTAATTTAATGTATTTTGAAATTAATATAAATAATAACTTTTCACATTATTAAATTCTATGAACCGAGTAATTTTTCATATTATAAAAATTATATAAATTACCATTTAACATGTACTAATTCTCTAATATTATTATGTTAATTAATTATATTTAATCAATTAATTTTCTCCCTCTGGGGACTAATTTGGTCAAGTCTGCATATTAGATTTTAATGGGATTTTCTTCCCTCCCCCAAGATCGAATTTGGAAACACATTTGGAACCTCTGGATTCCTCAGCGTATTCATTTGTTCTTATGGAAAGTGGCTCATTGGCGATTGATGACGAACGTCCAAAGGCATAGCATACGATTTTCTGATATTTCTTTGTGCTCTTGTTGTAGGAGGGAGAATGAGTTGCTCATTCATGTGTTTAGGGATTGCCAAGATGTCTAGAAAGTCTAAATTGATATTAATGTTATTCAACTTTTCCCAGATTTCTTTAACTTGGACTTTACTGCTTGGCTTAAAAGCAACATGTCGAATCGCCTAGATGTGGTAGGGGGATGTGCGTGGAATATAGTCTTCTCTGTTATGCTTTGGAGAATTTGGAAATAGAGATAACAAAGGGTCTTTGATAATTCTTCAAAGACGGATCATCTTCAGATCGGGTTAGTTATGGAGTATGCTCTTATGATTCAGAAGGCTGGGCTGCCTGTATCCAACGACCATGGATATCAACATCCGACCCCAGTTTTATTTCGGGGAAGGCTATGGTACGGGCTAGATTACTATTAACTGTGATGGTAGCGTAAATCGTCAGTCTGGTCTTGTAGCGTGTGGCGGCATTTGTCGTAATAATGAAGGCATTTGGGTTACTGGTTTTGCTGCTAGTTTAGGAGTTTGTGATGTGGTTGAAGCTGAGTTGTGGGGAATTTTCCATGGTCTCTCAATGGCATGGGATAGAGGGTGGAGATGTGTTAAAGTCCAAGCAGATTCTCATGCTGCTGTTTAGATGCTTTCCTCTAGACATTTGCAGATTCGTCATCTTCGTAATTTGGTTCAGGCTTGTTTAAATCTTATGAACAGGCAATGGCAGGTAAGAGTTATTCACATCTATCATGAGGCAAACTTTGTGGCTAATGCCATTGCTAAGGATGCTCTAAGGAATCCTTGAGGCCTGCTCATGGTTGGTTCCCCTTGTCTTCTGGTGCACGAATTATTGGATGCAGATATGGTGAGGACTATTTGGTCTCGTGAAGACTAAGTTTCTTTCTGGATTTTTACTCCCTTCTTTGTAGTTAAAAAAATCACAATGCTACATGTTAAAAATGCCACTTGTCTAATATAAATAAGAATAAACATTCATAAAGTCAATTTATTCTCAAATAAAAATAAAACTAAATAATTAAGACAACTTACATGTCTTAATTGAATATTTTATTTAAGCAAAATATGAATTTTAGATGATTTAATTGATAAAGTCACCTTCTATATTTATGTTTAAGCAACCATAATTAGCACCATGAAGCTTACAAGTAACCTTAATTGAATATTTTGGATGTTAGATAATTTAATTGATAAAAGTCACCTTCTATGTTGGAGCTCTCCCCTACAAGCCTAAATTTTTAGAGTAAGTCTACTTATATGCTCTAACCCAACAAATTTCTTCAGTGGGCTGAGGAAGTGTGTTAGAATTATAAAGTATTTTAGGTTGAAGTATTAAATTTTTCCCTGAACTTTTTAATTGGTTTAATTGGATTCAAAAGGTTGCTTTTGGTTTAATTGAACCTTGAATTTTTTTTATTTTTGATACATTACAGAACCACTGTTCATTTAAAAAACTAATTATTTAAAAAAAAAAATAAGAGAAAAGTAAATATAATAGAGAAAATCATTAATGTGCTCAAATTAAAAATTTTGTAGTCAATGAGATGTAATTTGGTTGATCTTTTATATTCAATAAAGAAATTGGGATGGAAAGTATTAAGTTCAAACCCTCTTCATCAAAAAGTAATCACTTGTACCGTGAATGTAATAAAAGGGAAGATTATAACCCATTGGACCTCTTATTAAAAAAAAAAGTTAGAAATTTTATAACATAAGGGATGTCTAGTTACCAAAATTTATATTCCTATAGAAAATTACTTTCCTAGGAAAATAATTACATAAATATTGATTTACATTGTTTGCATAACAATAAAAACTTTTTGGAAAATTAAATAATTGTATTTGATTATAGTGTGGGAAAGTAAAAAGAATATAATAGATTATACTATTACCTTTAATTTAAATATCTTTTATTTGTTTAGGTCCATTTGATTTAGCTACTAGTTGGTGGCGGATAACGATTAGCAGATGATTGTTGGTGTTTGGTAAACTATTAGGGGCAGTTTCTGTTAAAATGTAAATGATACGTAAAATTTTTTTTTTTTTGGCTATAATCAGGAGATTTAATTCCTTCTAGTAGTAGAGCTGTTTGGACATCGAACTTGTGTTCTCAATTTTAAAAGGATTGAGATCGCCAACCACCTCAATCAATACTTTGTTGCTGCATATATAGACTTAACTGTGAATAAACCTGAGCTTAAGTGAGCCAATAAACTTCATTCAGACATATAGGAGAGGAGGCGTTGCATTTAATAAAATATTACGAGGAAGCAAATAATGAAATAATAGCCGATTCAAGAGCAATCTAAAGTAGTAATAGCATCTGGAATAATGGGAACAACACAATCAAGAAATTTATTTCCCATGTCAAGCCATTGAGCCTGCCAAAGAACATAGAAAAAACATCACCTACAGCCCAAACGAAACCACTTTTTTTTAATATTTTTTTTATTTTGAAAATTGTTTGGCTATTAAATTTTTTATTAGATGAAAAATTTTAATTTATAAGGTTTTTAAAATAATAATGTTTAGTTTTTCATTTTAAATTTTTAAATACATAAAATTAACAATTTTTTGTTCCTCGTGAATTGGTGATTTAATATTAACCGGACATCTCATGGTGTCCATAAATTAGATTTCTTTGCTATATCAATATTAATTTGATAGAGGCTAGATTTAATAAAATAAATAAACTGTATTAATTGATAAAATTAAAAGAATTGATAAAAAAAAATTAAATCTCTGGATTTTTTTTTTACCATTTAGCCATAAACTTTTGAAATTAAAAAATATATAATTAATATTAGACGAATTAAAAGAACTAACTAAATTAATTTGATTTACCTAATTTCTATATCCAAGCACTTGACCTACGATGAAATTATAGTGGATCCGTTGCTCACGTTAACAAAAAAAAAAAAAAAAAAAAAAAAAAAAAAAAAAAAAGAGGATGTTATCCGGAGTGTATTGCACGAACAAATTAAGAGAGAAGCAACAAATCAAAACCCAAATGCAGAACTATGAAAGAAAACAAACAGACGTGTATAGATAAAATGACAAAATGCAGAAAACAATAGTTAGCGATCAAGAAAATAAACAGCTCATTATGGAAGATTCTTGAACCAAAACAAAAGAAAGTTTTACAATTCAACTAATGATTTTGTATAACTCGAACACCTCAAATAGATAAAAGTTCAACGACTTAAATAATTTCGTATGGATAATTTATAGTGAAATATTTAAGTTGTCCAATCAGAATATATAAAAATTTTAAAATTTTCTAAAAAAAAAATGAATGCTAAACAAAGAAAAGGCTGAAACTTTCTCTTTGCCTCGGCTTTCATATATATATATATATTAATAATTTATACTAATTCACATATATTATATACTCTACAAATAATGTTTATATTAATATTAATATTATAATTACAAGGAAGGAGTTGCGATTTGATGTTTATGACAATTGAGTCAAATTTTTATCTTTTTTTAAATAGTTTGTCCTATTAGGATTTGAACTGAAGTTTTAGTGCAGCACTCTTTCTCAATTATTAACAAATTATATATAAAATAAAAAAATTAAATTAGGTAAGATAATTACATCTAAAAGACTATATTTATGATAATTCAAGAACGGGGTCTGATGAGGACAAAGAGTGATGCTAGGGTAAGATACATGAGCAACAATGAATGCTATCGCTATCTAAGTTTAAATTTGTGTACATACATTTTCTAAAACTTAATTAATCAATCATAAAATTCTGTAACTCTCCTTATTATTTAAATTAATTCGGGTCAAATTAATATTTTCTCCCCAAAAAAAAAACAAATTTGCATAATAAAAAGAGGAATAAAATTTAAGTTTGTGATAATGATGATATGAAAAATATATTGCAAATTCCAGAATATGAATATATATATAGTTGTTACTATTTAATTGGTCAATAATTGAATTTGTTTGGTGGGTTGCTAACTCCACATATTTTGGAGATTTTTATTTGTCATAAAGAGACAAATGAATAGTCTCAAAGGCTTGGATAAGGTTCTAAATTTCACAATTAATTAATATTGGAAAATAATATATAGAGAAGCTAATCTAAAAACTAAATTTCGTTTTCAAAATGACAAGGATTCTCTATATAGTCCTTATCAATGGAGTTGTACACTCAAACGCCAAGTAGTATATAATAGATAAATTTTTCAAAGACTCAATTAATGTCCAACGTATACCAAATAAGAAAAAATAATAATAATCATATTACCGAATATTGGCTAAAGGACTGTTTGGAAAAATTAGATGGTTTAACAGTTGTTAACTGTTTGAATAATTTTTCATAAAATGCTAAAAGTCAAATGTTAGAAAGGTTAACTTATTATAAAACTCTATTACTAAATATTGTAAAAAATTTAACATGTAAACATCTTCTAAAATTAAAAATAAATACAAATTTACATATTTAAAGTTTTTTTTAATAACAATAACTATTTCAAATTAAATAAAATGATTTTTAAATAAATACATAATGATTTTTAAATAACAATAACATGATTTTTAAAATGATTTACATACATATTTTCAACCAAATATTTCAAATATAATCAAAACTTGTTTCTAATTCTATAATTTTTTAAATCAAATATTAATTAAATTATTTTTAAATTAAATAATGTAATTTTTTTAATTATTATTATATTTTTAGATAATTTTTTATTTCTCTAATTTTAAGTTTTTTTAAGTAATTTTTATTAGTTAAAGCTATAAGAAAATTTTTTTCTTAAACAACTGGACATTTTATTCTTTTGGTACAAATTTAAGGGATACATTGTATAAAAAGTTAATTTTTGAACAAAATTATATGTTGTGTCCAAGTTCGGAGGTAAATTGAGCATTATTCCTTATTAAAATATCAAATTCTTAAAAAGAGTATAAGGATGAAAAGCTAACTAGCTAATTGATTAGTACTAATTTTTTTAACTTGATTGATCCAAGTTCAAATAAGCTCTCGTTACTCAACTTTCATTTCATGGATTCTAACCTCTTACTCAGTAATTCACCTTTACTCTTTCAATTCAAATCTTATAATATGCTCAAAAAGGCTCATTTAAAGCCAAACTTCAATTCAACTTCAAGGAATGATTTCAAATTTCAAGTGTGAGTCAAACATCCAATCTTTAAATATTAGTCAGCTAAAATCCGAATAAATACGCATGATTCAACTTTCACTTTATGGACTGTAATCTCTTATAAATTCTCACTTCTACCCTTTCAATTCAAATCTTTGCAATAAGCCTCTCCGCCTCGACTTAGTTCTTCAACTTCCTTATTAGTTCTCTCTTGTTTTGATAAATATTTTTTAAATAGCACTCTCTCCGCTTCTCTTCATCCTCACTCATGGTTGTCTTCAAGCTCGATTCGTGTCTGTCTTCTACAGTTGGTGGTCAGTTTTCCATTTACTCCCTTTATATATAACTTTTGTAGAATTACTCTATAATAACTTTTGTAATTATTATTATTTTTAATATATTCACAAATTAATAATAAAAAATTTTATTATACAGTTGGTTCAAATTCAGACCGAAGAGTGTGCGATACCAAATCAGATCGATTTGATTTATTTTGATTTTTCTGAACCAAATAATCTATTTTGAATGTAAAAATCGTTCCTTATCACTATTAAAATTGCATGGTAATTGAACTCTTAAAATCTTGATCGAACCAAACCGAAATGAATTCACTATGATAAATTTCTCCATTTAATTTCTCAAATATGAGTGTACTTTGATTATCAAGCTTCAAATTTCAATTGATGAAGGATTTTAATTATTTGAGAAGTCTTTATTGTTTAATTATATATTAAAATTCATATTTAGTTTATGAGTTCCAATTAATTGACTTAATATTATTAGAGTTGTATCTTAATTTAATTTTCGTATTCTATTTGAATTACGAATCCTGTAAGAAAGTGTTAAAATTTTTATAACATCCCTCCTAAAAAGCCAATGATAAATATAAATCGACTATATAATATGATAAACGAATAAAAATTTGTCGAGTGAAAGACCTAAAACTCTCCTGTAGTGACTCTGCCCTCCTACGGTTAGAGAAGCAGACATGGTTACCTCATTTGGTTTTGTAAACGATGGAGTTACAGACAGATCTCTGCTTCTTTCTCTTTTTATCTGAGAATAAAAATGGGAGAGGAAAAAGAAGGATATGTTGTTTAATTAATTTACCAGAATTTAAACAGAAAAATTTTAAGAATAAATTGCAGATCTAGAGTTTTTTTTTTCTCCTTTCATCGATTGATTGGAAAGAGGAGAAGGAGAAGGTGCTGAGATAGAGGAAAGGATTTTTTTGTCAGTTCACTTTATTAGTGTTTTTAATCCACGTAGCAGCTTACATGACATCCAATTTGGCGCACAATCAGCAATTAAAAAAATGAAGAGGAGGGACCCAATCATCTTACAGTGATTTTCGACTGTACACACATGTAAATTTCACTCTATTGTTAAAAAATTAAGAGTTTATTAATTAAATCGTAAACATTTTCCATTCATACAGCAAAATAGAAAATTTTGAAAAGTCCATATACCAAAATTACAATTATTCCATAAAAAAAGAATTATAAACTTAAAATATTTATCTATCTATACTATATATAAATGTGGAAATAGTGGGATATTCGGATTTTTGATAATTTTTAATGGAATTTAAAATGTGCTAAAATAATTTTAGTCATAGTCAATTAGAAAATTACATTTAATTAATTGATTAGATATAATTGATTAAAATTCCTTTTTAAATAAATACATCTAGATAATTAAGTATTTTAAATTTTAAGTTTAATCCTTTTTAATATATATATATATATATATATACTAATAAGACATTTGAAAATTTTATATTTTATTTTAAATATTTTATTTCAGAGAGAAATAAAAAAAGAAAAAAGTATATTCTTTTTATTAATATTCTTTTTTCTTTATATTTGAATGATTTGATTGGATATATTTTTTTAAAAAATAAATTTTAAAATAGAATATACATAATATTTTATTTAGAAGAGATATCAAAAAAGAAAAAATATATTTTTTATTAATATTTTTTCTTTATTTTTGTACGATGAGATTAGATATATATTTTTAAAAATAAATTTGCAAATAGAACACACATAGTTAAACTTTTCAAAAATTTTAATTTTTAATTTTCTAAAATTTATTTTTAAATAAAATAAATATATGTATGTGATTGGCGAACAATTTAAAATTTTATTTTTAAAAATATATATAATATTTTATTAATATATCAATATATCAATATACATTGAAAATTTTTTTGTTGGTTAATTCTGAAAAAGGTGCATTCTTAATAATAATGTTTTTTATTTATTTGTTCGTCACTGAATGATTTGTAACTGTTATTATTTTTAATTCAAAATAATAAGTTTTATCTTTTTTGAAATTATTTTTAATAAATACATATGATAGGGAGAAATCTGAAAATTTTTATATTTTATGTTTTGAATATTTGATTCTATTTTAATTATAACTAGGTAAAAGCTCACGCATTGAGCGAGTTAATTTTCTTTTAAAAAATAGATTTATATGAGATATTTTGTGAATTTTTGAAATAGATGTAAATGAGTTATTAATTACTGTTATTTGTATTGATAAAATTAAATTTTTGTGATTTTTATTAGGCTATTTTTTTAAAAAAATTATGAAATATGTTCATTTTTCAATTTTAGAAAATTATTATAATTTTTGCAATAATTATATGATTTTGGCAATCTGTATCAAAATTATTATTTCATTTTTATGTTTGCACCACTTGTGTCCATTTAAGGTTGTAAATGAACATATAGCTCTCTTACGATAACCATAAACAAATCGAGTTTGAACTTGAAATTTGTTAAACAAAAACGATGTTATTTTAATGTAAATTTAACTAATTTAGACTTATTGAACTAGTTTGTGAGTTCGGTTCATATACTAACTTGCAAGCTAGCTCATGAGCTTGACTTAATAAAGCTCACTTGCAATCTAATTGAGCTCTCTGAGTTCAAGCAAGTTTTTATTGAGCCAAGTCCCAAAGAGTTTACGAGCGATTTTGCTCATTTACAATCCTAGATTACCGACTTGACTCAAGAGTGAACCATGCTTAGACCAAGATGAGTATTTAAATAAAGTTCTTTCAAACCGCTGATTTTATAGATAAAACTAGTTATTATTCAGCATGGGTGTTTATATATTGTTTAAATTATATTATTATTAATTATATTTTTATTTCTAAAAACGCTTGCTTTTCGAATATGAATAATTGAAAATATTTTAAATAGATTTTTAATTAATAATATTATTATTATTTGAGATTCAAAACATATTTTTATGTATTCTTATCTCTTATTATATTTGGATAGATTGAAATATAGCAGACTGCATCTATATATATATATATATATATATATATATATAAAAGAGAATTTGAAACTTTTTAAAAATTGTTTTAATCGATAAAATTTTTTAATTGATAAGATATTAATTGTATACTGTCATTCCTGAAACTAAAGTTGTTATTCAAGTCTTGATATTTCCACGTATTAAACAGAGGCTGCATGCGAATCTTGTTCTTCTTTGTAAAGAAGAGTCAAATTCTCTGATCCACAGAGATGAAAATTATGAGGAAGAATAAATTGAGTTAAATCACTTTATTTTGAATTAAATTAAGTTATCCTTGGTTAAGTTATACTTAATCACATTCAAAATTAAATTAAAATAAATTAAGATACCCAAATTTAAAATTAAATTGAGCAATAATCGATTAAGTTACATTGATATTTTATTAAATTAAGATATCCTAACTGAATTTAAATTAAATCAAATTTCATTGAATGACACTTGAAATTTTATTAAATTGCAAAACCCTAGTTGAAATTAAGTAATATTAATATATATATATATATATATATATATTAATTATAATTCATGATTTAAGCTCTGTTCAAATGAGATTGATGCAAAGCAATTCATGATTCTAAGTAGGGATTTGTAATTGAGGATGCAAAAGGCTAGTTCTTCTAAGCAACATTGAGATTGTGTTTTAAATTAGAAGACAAGGTAACATGGCAATCCATGCTTTGACAAGAGTTGCATATCTATTTTAATTGATTAATAAATGGAAATATAAATTAAGAAAAGAGGACATTTCTAACTGTTCAAAAGGATAAAATGGAAATAATTTTTTGAAAAATATTTATTTTAATTGATTTAGTTCATGAATGAAACTAGAAATCTTATCTGTAAATCAAATTATTCTAATTAATTTTGATGCTTATTAATAACATTTCCATTTTCCTAACAAAAAATCTCGTGTATGATTAAATGAGTGTTCAATTCTAAATTACTTAAAAAAATCATTACTTTAAAAATTTATATTGGTTACTATATTTAATCTATAGTATAATTGCAATATTATAAACATAATTGTTTTTTTTTTAAATATGATTTCTAATTAAACTAATATTTTTTTTAATATTTATCTTTTATTGGCAAATAATAATAAATTTATAATATTCCGAAAGAGTTAACATTCCTTGTTGAATTAATATTTATCTTTTTCTAATATATCTTCTATTGGCACATAATTATAAATTTATAAGGGTATTTTTATCTATCCAATTACCCTGTCCCTTTAATTCACAATTTTATATTTCTTTTGTTCGATACTTTTCCTTTTTTTAGAAAAAATATAATTTTTGATTTTTTTTTTTACACTATCCCTATTTATTTTACATTCTAATAACAAAATTCATTGTTATTGCCTCCAATATTAGGCAATTCATAACTTTTATTGTCCTGATTATTAAATTAAAAAATTAAATTTTAATTATTTTAATAATTAGTACTCATTATTTAATTATAATAGAATAGTATGTATCATTCGATAGTTAATACGAAGGTATATTTGAAAAGAAAACAAAATAAAAATTATAATTTAACCATATTAAATATATTCGTGTTAAAAATAAACTAGGATAAGATTATAGGATGGAGCATATATATATATATATATATATATATATATATATATATATATATATATATATTTGAAGTTTCTTATATATATATTTGAAGTATTAAGAAAGAGGGATTCGAATTCAAATTTATTACCAAGTCAGTATATGCATTTACCACTAAGTTAGATGATAGATACTTAGACTATATTCATCTCATACAAATAATTTCTAAAAAATTATTCTTTCAAATTATTATTTTTATATTATCATTTTATTTATAACTATTAAAAAATAACATAATAACAATTAAATATTTATACAAAAATAATTAAAAAAAATATTTCATACCCTATTGAAAATAGAAAACAATATAAAAATAATTGCATCCTCTATGAATGCTATTATTCTTATTTCAATTGTCAAATTGTCCATTGATTCACCATGATTAGGATGATTCATAGAGATTACAAATGATGCATTGTGATTTAGGGAAAGGAACTAAAAAAGTCATTTCTTCCTATCTTCATAACCTGACAGGTTAACCCAGGAACCGAACTCAAAAACCCAACCAATTTTGCTTTTGAACCATTTGAAGAAAAAAAAAAAAAAAAAAAAACAACAAAACAGAATAAACCAATTGAATTGTGATCAAACCAGTCCACGTTAACTGAATCTATGCAGGTCGAATCATTTCGTTAAGAATAATAATAATATGTATTATTATATGTATTATTATTCAATTAATACATACTCGATATTTTTATGACACTGATTGAACCATTGACCCGCTAACCAGTGATCCATCGATTTGGTTCTTTAACCAGGTCGTGTTCAGGCCAGGTTTCATAATACTGCTTCTAGTAGAACGCAAATTGTATGAATCTCATTTCTATTGGTAAATAAATAAATAAATAAATATCAAAGTAAAAATTATCTATAACTTTCAGTTTAACAAGCCAAAAATATAATCTAACAAGCCAATCTATGTTAATTCTTTCAAGCAGAGGATACAACTCGGTAACAGAACACAGCAAAATAGCATCCACTACAAGTCTGCAAAGAAATTACTTGTGCTGCTATCAGTTTGCGCATTTTTCTGCTTACCTCCTGAAAATAGTAATAACATTTAAGCCAAATGCAGCAAATGTCTAAATTATATATATTTTCAAGACTCGGGCATATAAGATTACTGCATAACATGCATTAGATCAAAAACATGCAGAAGCTATCGATGACCTTTGATGACCATTCAAGCACCAAATTTTTTTTTTTCTTCAAAACAAAGAAGCATTTAAGCTGGGATTGGTCTTCCGTTCTAATGTTAAATCCATAATTAAACATAATACTCCTAATTCTGGTACAATTAGTTAAATAAGTTTCTACATCTCACTGCAAAAGGGAACCTTGTGAATTCCTAAACGTGTTTGACCATCACCCACAATAATGTTGACTGATCAAGACAGCTTGTGCCATGCATATTTGATTTAAAGCACTTCAGAGACTTGTAAGCTTTTTCAGGAAATAATTTGATTTGTTCAACCTTTTCAGCAATTACTACTTTTCCTATTATACAAAAAGTGCCAAATAAATGTAGGTTTAAGCTTTTATAATTGATTAGCATTTGAGGAAAGCAACAATCTAGTTGCACCAATGTGCAACATGTAAGAGTTGCTTATCTAACAATACATTGATGAAAGATTCACGATTCAAAAAAGCCTCACAAAACGTACTATTATTGTTCCATATTTCCAATAAAGTAAATTCAGCATACCTTTCTTAGGTTTTGGAGGATTAATATCAACATCCATCTCATCACTATCACTGTTGGTCACATCTTGATCCTTCTGAATATTTCCAGAATGTTGCAATAAATCATCTAAATCCCAAAGCTGAATGAATAAAACATAACAGTTGAGTTAGGGCACTTGAGAAGAAATGCTACTGGAAGAGATGTTTGTGTCTGTGGGTAAATGCATGCAGATGTATCCAGCTTTCTATATCGCGAGAGAGAGAGAGAGAGAGAGAGAGGGGGGCTTCATGCACCTTTAACATTTGGTCATGTGATATACTGCCAAGAAACTTTCGGTCGTGAGAAAAAGCTACAAGAACAAAAAAAAAAAGTGTCAAACAAGCTTTTCTTCACAAAAGCATCACGACTACTGCAAACGAAAGAAACAACAGAGGATTACACACAAAAAGAAGGTGATTTGAGGCAAAAAATAGCATTTGTGATTGGTGATTCATCAATGCATGTTATAGACTATTGATGAGCTTATATACACATAAATAAACAAGTTGATAAATATCCAGTTAACAGGTACACAACCAACCACAAGGTGAAAAATCAACCATGGTATGTGATCTAGATCACAATTTTCTATCAGGCAAATGCAACTGATATGAAGTTCCTTATAAGGAAGGACATATAGTACCAAGATGCTCAATGGGATACTCTGAATGCTCTGCAAGTGGTTGGATGATTCTGTTGGGTAATATGCCTACCAGACTGAAAAAATAAACAGAAGAAACAGAATCAGAGGGAAAGAATAAAAGAAGTATGATCCAAAAATGGGGATGAAATAATGCCCACCTGATGAGTCCATTCTCAGTTCCAACAATGACCCTATCTTCATCTAGCTAAAACAGGAAGGTTTACACATTTCCATAATATCCTCGATGGATAAAAGTGCTGATAAAATCTGAAATACATAGAAAATTCACCTACTCACCTTCAACAAAGCATCAATAGAATTTGGTGATAGACCAACAAAGCGATCACTGGAAATCAAAAAAAGATTCAGGACATTGCAAAAAGCATGAAATCAATATGCAAATGTATACAACAGATGCACATTGAGAGAGAAAGAGATATCAACTTGGAACACTTTATTCCATGGAAATAGACTATTTTCAAATGGGCTTTCTAACTTTCTAGTTTCATCTTTTTCAATGAGAATACCTGCAATCCTTGAAAAATCCCCATGAATACAATAATAAATTTCCATTTTGTGTTCCACAGATAACCTTCCGACCATTCTGACAAAAAGAAGCTGCAAATTAGAAGAGTATGACAGATAAACCAACGAAAAGTATCATTTTGGTCATTTACCTTAACAATGATTTCCGTCAATAAAATGTTTACAGTTTACTACCTACTGATTAGATGAAAGGTTAGTGGTGCCAAAAACTAAAGTAGTGGAAGAAAAAATATGAAGAGGGCCCCTTAAGCATCAATCGCCATGTTCAAGGGCGAATAACTCTTTTGGAATGAAAGCATGCCTTGAATGTTTAAGAGCTTACCTTCATCCCTAGTTCCTCCTCTTGTTGTAAATATGCGATTTATATGGGGGAAAATCTTCCACATGTTTTCCCAGTGGAATTAAAAAAAAAAAAAAAAAAGAGGCTTTCACATAATTGAAGATTTGGAAGGACATGAAAAGCACAAAACTTTTAAGTATGGCCAAAATGCTACCTTCATAATAGCAACAGATAATAGCTCTTCTTCAGAAAATTCTGACCGAGTTTGGACCTGTCATTAACTCAGAACAAATTAATCACATTGCAAAATTCTGAAAATTAACCCCCATATATTATTTCATTATAAGAAAAACACCTTACTTTATTGCTTCTAAGGTTGCAAACTGAAAGAGTCCCATCTCCACTGAAAACATTGCAAAAGAGAACTTCTAAGAGTTTCACCTTGAATTACAACAAGGTTAAAAAAGGAAACAATGTGCAAGCAAAAAATTCAGATTCCTACTAGATGTTGGTGGTAGAAAAATTGGGTGCAGGCTCGCATCAATATGTTGATAAGGAATCAGAAGAAGTAACACACGACATTAATGATGATATAAGAAAATTGCAAGAAAGCTGACCCTTTGAAAACGAACTCAAAACCTTATATAAAATGTGAAATTAAAGAAGAATGACAAACCAACATATGTTCCCACTTATAATTATAACAAAATCCTTTTATCATCTTTGCAACTCCAAAAGGTAATAAAAACATATTGGTATCGTAAAGAGATAAAGCTACCCATGAGCTTTGGCTTATCTATAGAGCTATGAGGTACAAGTTTGAACACTAGTCGGAGCCCAATTCACCAAAAAAGAAAAAAGAGAAAATTGACTATAGTTCTGAGTACCTTGTCCCTAGGAGTTTCATAGAATCATTTGCAAAAGTCATATCTGAAACATAGTCTTCATGGGCATTAAAAGAATTACAACAAGAACGTTGCCTTGTATCCCAAACCTGCAAAGAAGGAAAAACAGTTGCTTTGCAATGTAATAGAGGATACTCGCTAAAGGCAAAAAAGAACTGAAAAAATGAAAAAATAAATAAAATTTGGTCACCTTGATACATCCTTGATCATCCCCAGTTGCAATGGTTGATTCAGTGAGGTTGATCAAACTATAAATGGCATCCCTACACAAGAATCACTTAGCACACAAGAATACAACATCAAAATATCAAGCTAAGTTATGAGAAATATATTAAATAAACCTACTCATGGGCATTTTCAACACGAGCAATTGGCGAGCCAGTTTCCACATCTGTTGCTAGAATTGAGCGATCACTTGAAGCAGTCAATAGCACTGATTCCAAAAGAACACACTCAGAAAGTGCAACTAACACTAGAAGCAACCGCAACAGCTTAAAAAAATTATAAAAGGAAGTGTTACCTTGTCCACCATTGACGAACCGGACAGCTCTACAGGAGTCACTATGCGCTTGAACTTCCAACAACCTTCAGTGAAAAATTTTTAATTATGAGTATCTTGAATTGGAGCAACTGGGTAGGCTGTAAAAAGAAGAAAAAGTTGTTTTAGCCAAATAGGTTGTACCTTTGTGATGAAGAATCAGCACTGACTCGGTATCTGTAGTAAGAAAAAGGAAAAAAATGAGATTGATGTTACAAAATGAAAAAAAAAAAAAAAAAAGGGAATACTGACGATGGTAGACTAACAGGTGAAGGTGGCCGGTGATGAGAGCAGCAGCCACCATGTGCTCTTGAGGATGGAAATCCATTCCAAAGGGAACTTTTCCTAAATCAATCTCCATTTTCTGTATTGCTCTTTTTTTTCTTTTTTTTTTTTCCAATTAAACAAGTGTCTGCTTCAACGATATACAAGCAGTTTAGGACTGCACTCCACTGCAACACATTGATTTCAACAGTCAAAAGAATTAATTAATTAAAAAAGAAAATCACAAATTCAAACTTATTTAGAACAGGCAGTATATTACAACATTATACAAAGAAAATTCCAAGTTGCAAAAATATCAATTCAAGTACTTAAGCAAGTACAAAAGTCTCATTCTCAGAACAAAGCAACTTTCATTTTCCTATAGGCAGCACATAATCATTCTAAATAATTTTGAATTCAAAACCTATAACTGTATTTTACTTCTAATTCTTTCCTTGCTTTTAAACAGAAAAATAAAATTAAAATAAAATAAAGACACACATCAGATTAACTTCCAAACTGAATAGAATTAAAACATTAAACATTATTTGCAAGGATACATTTCATGCTTGTTTGAGAAATAGCAATGAGATTCCTCACTATCATGCTCGGAAAAGCTAGGATTTCCAGAAGAAGATGCCATTCGTTTGATGAGAAACAAAAAGGAATATCGAAAATTCGAGTGGTTTTATTTTACTAGAATCTAACCAGTCTAATATAAACACCATGGTTTCTAAAAACAAAACCAAAAATGGTAAATTATACAAATCAAAATCAAAACTATTAATGTTTTCAATCAAAAAACAGCAAACTAATCAAACAGAAACATAATCCCCTATATAGATTAAACCCAAATTTTGCAACAACAAACCCTAAATTCCAAAAATAAAACAAAACTTTGAGATTTGAAGAAATTCCAAGATCTAAAGCATACATTCAACCCAGAGAAAATTACCAATATAAAGAATCCTTGTTCCAATAAATTTCAATCTCTTATTCCAGTGAATAATTTTTGACAAACAATAAGTTTCATTTCTTTCTTTTCTTTTAAAACTCAAAAATGGACAAAATAAAACTTCATAAATCTAATCTCAATTTTCTGCTATTTACGGCTCAAAGTGAAGACTTAGATCAATCATTAGCAAAACAAAATTATATAATAAAAGCAACAAAGAAAATCAATTACGCAAAACAAGAAGCTTCAAAACTCTCTTTGTAGCCTTTAATTTTTTTTTTTTTTTTTTTTAATTTTCATTTTAAGCATAACTAACTTAGAATATTTAAATAGCAAAAAAAAAAAAAAAAAGAACATAAAAAGTCTTAAATCATTCATTTTTTTTTTAGTAAATAACTATTTAGTTCCTAAGCTTGTTCATAATTACAACTTTATCCCTCTTAGTAAATACAAAGATTAGTCCCTAGGATATGGCTAAATTAACTTGAGTAACTAAATAGTTAATTTAGCTTTTTTTTTTTTTTTTTTTTGAATTTCAACTTAAGCCTAAACTAAAACAGATTATTAACAACAGCAATAAATAAATAAATAAAACTCAGAATACATAAATATATAAAGAAATAAACAGCAATTTGTTCAAACTTTTAAAAAAAATTCCATTTTAAGCTCAAACTGGCTTTAGATTATACCTCTTCTGCATTGAACCCTATAAGCTAAAAACAAACAGAATAAGAACAATTACATATTTAAGAAAAAAAAATTAATTTCATGCTTGGTGCCCTCACCTCATTGCGGATGAGACCCAACCAACACTGACGCTGCTTTCTCTCTCTATCCCGGAAGCGAGGCTATGGGAGCAAGACAGACCCCCTATCAGTTGTGCTCAGTGCCAAATCAAGAGGCTAGTGGAGGGAGTGTTCAGTGCAGTGCAGTGTAAAAAAAGAAATCAATAAAAAAAAAGCAAGTAAAAAAGAGTGAAAACCTACAGAAATTAGATCAATGGGGTTGTGTTCAGGAAATATTGATAGTCGACGGAGACTTTTTTTTTTTTTCTTTTTGGTTCTTTAGCAGGCGTACTTAATGGCTAGGGTTCCTTCCTTTGTTTGAGGGAAGAAAGGACAGAAAAGAAGATGGCGAAGAAGAGATGGGATGGCGGCCTTTGTTTTAAGAGTATTAAATCATATATAGCATTTTAATATATATAATAAAATAATAGAAATTCCATTAGAACTAGGGTTGGCAGAGGTATACACCAAAAATTTCATATCCATACCTGTTGACAAAATAAAATACCCAAATCCATTATCCTAATTTACTCAAATCCAAATAGCATTACTGTTGCTACCTAAACCCATATAAAAACCTGATTAACACAAAATGAACAAGATCACAAATATTTGAACCATATAAATACCGGTTTCATACCCAAACCCGTATAGAAAATGACTATAAAATTCAAACTAAGCCATATATAACACAAGCAAACCGATATCTCAAAAAAAAAAAAAAAAAAAAAAAAAAAAAAATTACACAATCAAAATTTCATACTTTGGATGAGGTACACAATCAATTGAATAGTCTTTCCCTCTTTGTTGAGCTGTCACATATAGGGTTGGCAACAGCATGGGTAACCGCAAAAAAAAAAACTCCCTCCGTGCCGAATCCCTTAAGGAATAAACTAATAATACCCAAACCCGTCCCAAACCAATTAGAAATACCCGTTTAATCACAAATTTTATTCAATATTCTATATTCGTAAGGTATTCACATCAGAATCAGCAACTATTACAATTCCATAAACCTAAAATCCCTTGTATAATGGCCATTCATAAATTGGTACAATCATCGCATTCTCAAGACATCAACAAATTAAGAGTAAAAGCAAATCATCACCATATCAAACAAATGGAACTGTTGTAGAAACACATTTTATTTTTTGCATGTAGAGATTTCACATTTTGTACAAAAAGCTGAACCCATAAATTAATTCAACAATTCCTCCTCTCTGTCTGTTTATATGTGTTTATAAAAAAAAAAAAAAAAAAGAAAGAAAAAGGAACGAAACAAACGAAAAAAAGGACTGAAAAATGAAATAAAAAAAAAATCAAGACCTGGCTGAAGAGCACCTCTGCTGCAGAGGCGATGGCCAAGAACGAAACCAACGGGAAGGTCTTCAAGGAAGACTGTGGGTGTGGCCGTGGAAGTGCAGAAAACGAACGGCGCAGGGAAGGGAGGAGAAAATGCGTTTGATTTGATTCGAGTTTGAGAGAACCTTCTGTTTGTGTGATTAAAATCCAACCTAGGTTAAAACCACGGGGTTTTGGTTGTGGATTCACTTAAACCTCCTACATCAAACGACGTCGTTTTGATGGTAAAGTGGTTATTTTTCTTATTATTATTATTATTATTATTAAAGTTATTATTATTATCAAAGAAGTTATTATTATTATTCTTATTAGTTTTTTTTTTTTTTTAAAGAATACCGCTTAATTATTATTAGTATCAAAGAGCAGTACATCCCAAATAAAATATGGAAGGTAACTATTCAACTCCAATAAACCATACATTGAAACAACAGCCCCAAATAAAATATGGAAGGTAACTATTCAACTCCAATAAACCATACATTGAAACAACAGCCCTGGCTACAGAGCCTGTTCGGCAACAACGTTTTAGGGAACAGTCAATATTTTGACTAGAGTCAAAACAGTATCGGCAACAGCATTTTAGGGAGCATTCAATGTTTTAACTAAAGTCAAAAATATATATATATCAATTAGATTGTTCGGTAACTTAATATTTGTAATAGTTGTTAGAGGTTCGGAGTGTTTCATCAAACGTAAAATCCCTTAATGTTTAAATATTTTGACACTCTTATCCATTTGTTTTCTTTTTCCCTGGCTTACAATTCTACTTGCAATAACACTCTTTTGAATTTGGTACTCTTTTGTTATTTATTTAATTTTTCTTTCTCAAAATCTCAAAGGAATATATGTCATTTTAATTATTTTATTATTTTATTTCTATTGTTTTAAAACAAGAATAAGAGCATGCTGTCAAATTTAAATAACATTAAAAAAAATTGTCTCTTCTTTTTATTTTAATCTTATAATCATTTGTTATAGAAAAAATTTGAAAAAAAAAATGATAATAATTTAGAAAAAAAAACACTTGTTTTATATATATATATCTCTTATTTTTTTATCAATTAGTCTATTTCATTCTATCAGTCATAATTTGAAATTTTAAGTAACATTCTAATGTCCTTTTTGTCATTTTAATTTTAACAGTTAATTAAATTTTTATTTTTACCTAACACTTTTACTTTAAACCAATACATAAACACCTAACAGCTAACAAATAACATGTAACCGTTAAAAAATATTAGAACAACTAACAGCTACTATAACAGTTATTACTGCCAAACAGACCCAGCATGTGAGCCACTTGATTTGCTGATTTTTTAATAAACGAAAGCTGTAACGAAGTAAATTCTCGTGCATGAGATTTACAATCATGAATTAAATTTACAAAATAAGAGTGATTAACAATCATCTTTTTCCAGAGCTTGCTTCACCATTAAATTATCCATTTCCAACACCACCTGCCTCTCAACAAAGTGTGCCTTCAGCCAGCTTAAGGCCTCTCTCACTCCCATAACTTCAGTTCTACGGCCATATGCATGCACCTGCCATGCAAAAAATTCCCATACTGATTACGTATCACCATCCCAACACAAGCATCACCAGTATTGACACCAAAGCTCGCATCTACATTACATTTTATTGCATGTCCAGCAGGTGGATACCATTTTGCAACAAAAGCAGGGCAGGGAATATTATAATTTACAGTAGAGTGCTTGACAGATTGCCACTCTTGCAAATAACGAGTTGCCTTGTAGAGTACATTACGAACATTATTATTATTAGTTATTAATTATTAATTAAAAGGCTATAATTATATTTCTGTTATGAAATAAGTGAATGTCCTGTATGGACTAAAAGTCTGTAATTTTAATTATTGCAAACTTTATCTTTCTGATTTGTACAAGACTCTATCAGGTTTCATTTATGTAATTATATACATGTGGCTTATCATGATATATAAGTTGTTGTTTTGTTTTTGATCTTTCATCTTTCACGCATATTTATTTAAAAAAAAATGTTGGTTTTCAACTTTTACGTATAAATTGTTAATTATCCAAAAGTTTTTCTTTTCTTTTATTGTTTGTTAATTTATTTAACAGTATCACAATTTATTTCAATAGTTAAAAAAAAAAGAATATATATACCTATTCATGTTCATATATTATAATATTCTTTCAAGTTCGATAACTGTAATTTGTTTAAGTTGTTTAAGTTTGAAAGGTAATTTATTTTATATTCTTTTTATATTATTGCAAATTATTGCATATAATTTGGCATGTAATTATAATAATAATTTTGGCATCATTGCACGTTTAAATACTTTCTATGGTGTCCATGAAGTTATTTTATTTTATTTAGTTTTATTAACCAATCAAAACTTTAATATATTTATTATGCTTATTTATCATAAATTTGGAATTCAGCACATCACACTACAAGAAAAAAAAACAATTAGCGATAAACTAATTAGATTTTACACCATCAAAATAGCGACAAAAAAAAAAAATGATGCTAAAACATTTGTCGCTATTTTTAACGACAAAAACCATATTTTGTTGGTAAACAAGCGACTGATTTTGTAATTTTTGTAGGTAATTTTATGAAATAAAGTGACAAATTTTGAAGGTGTTTTGTTGGAATTTTCGCTAATTTTATTGGTATTTTGTAATTGTCTCTATTTTGTCGTTAAATTTATTTGCTATTTTAATAAAATGAATTTATTTTGTCGCTAATTTCAAAAAAAATTTGCCTAAATTTACATAACTAACTTGCTTTATATATAACTTGAAAACCTATAATAATCAACAATTTCAATTCAACACCACATACCATAACACACCTACAATGTATTTATAATATCTCGCAAAGTAATTCAACAAACATGTTCGACACTGTATTATTCAGCAAACATCCTTTAATCTTGAATAGATCGTCCACTAAATTTAAATATACCTTACTACTTCAACCACTCATTATTATTATGTTCAATATTCAAAATTTAATTAACAATATGGAGATTAGAAAGTAAACATACTTTACTTGTGAATTTAGCTAAACCCTAGGATCATCATGATAATTAAGACTTATCATATATGTATCAGTAATTGCTGCAATATTTATAAGAGACAAAGATGGCAGTAACATCATCATTTTGTAAAGTAAGACAACTTACATGAAACACCAACAAGACAGATGGGAACAGGACACACTACTAATCCATATGCATGAAAAACGAAGATCAACAATAGCAAAATAAAGAGAATAGGAAACAAGAGATAACAATTTCCAAAATGGATCAAACTTTATTCAATCTATAAATCCATCTTCAGTTATATAATTTTGTCTAGCAAGTGGCAGGGTGAGGAAGCCTACACTTTTTTGTGAGCTTCAAGGCAAGATTTGGGTCAATCCCAAGAGAAGGAAGCAAGCAAATTGGAATTCTTGTAGGCGCAAACACAACGCAAGTCGGCATGAGAAAGCACAGAGCAACAGCCACTAGTTGGCGGTTCAGGGTTGGGAGGAGTAACAGCTGGCCTGCATGCCATTAGCCCAGCTTTAAAACTCTTGATTAGAAAGACCCGATATTATTTTAGTACTTGATTATAAATAGTCTGGAAATTTGTCCCCAAACAATCTGATTTTATTTACCAACTCTAGCAAATTAGTAGCACACTCCTTTACTATTTTACATTCTTTCATTCTAATCACCTCAAACTCCCTTTTTAGAATTAGAAGTTTAATTATTTTCACTCTATAACTACTTTCAAACTCCTCTTCTAGCTTATCCAAAGCCTCTTTTGGAGTTTCACAAGTCATGATTCTTGTGAATATAGTTTCTGATAAACTTGAACGTAAACATGTCAAGGCCTTTGGCTTCTTGGCCTTTTGCTCCTCAGAATTCTTCATTTGAGCCAATGTTGATCAGGACCAAGAGGTGTTGGATTTGCTCCGTCTTATATAACTTTCCACAAATTCAAAGCTTTCAAATAAGCTTTCAGTTTATTACCCATATATGGTAATTTTCTCCATTAAACATTGGAGGATCAGTTCCTAAAAAATTGTTACTAGATGACATATTTTAGTATTTTGTTTTATCCTCACACTAAAGAAGAAATTTCTCACTTTCATAGGACCCTTATAAACAAGTTGGCTTTGATACCATTTGTTAGCTTTAGAAACTTTGACACCACTTAATAGAAAAACTAGAAAGAAACACAATTAATAGAAAAACCAAGAATAGTAGACAAAGAGAAAAAGTTTAGAATAGAACTTCTTTATTTGAAAACTCTTTGTTGCTTAATTACAACTATCATTGGGTAGGCTATTTATAGATAAACTAGCAGTTGTAACAACTAAGACATTAAACTCTAGTTTGAAACCTAAGCTTTAAATTTACATAGGAAACTTAAGCTCTAAATGCAACAAGAAACTCTTTCCATTTATTTTGAAACTACTAAAACCATAAATGTAAGTAAAGTAAATTCTTAATACTTTAACAAAAATACTAAACTTCTTCTCCTAGACAAGGGCTTTTCTGTTCTACATCTTCAAAATTGATTATAAAAGCTTACTCTAATATTGATTGGGGAAGTTCTAGTGAGACTAGAAGATCTATGACAGGCTATTGTATTTTCATTGGGGATCTCTAGTTAGTTGGAAATCCAAGAAGCAAAATATTATTCCAAGAAGTTATGCAGGAGCAGAGTATAAGCATGTGACAATAACAATATGCGAGGTTGTTTGATTATTTATATTTACTAATAGATTTTAATGTTAATTGTCAAGAGCTTGTTGCTATGTTCAATGACAATATTTCATCAATGCATATAGCCAAGCATCATGTTTTCTATGAAAAAACCAAACATATAGAGCTTAATTGTCATTTTATAAAGGGAAAAGCGGTAAATGGGTTGACCAAGACATTATATGTGAAGTTATAACATTAGTTAGCTGATTTGATCACCAAAGCATTGCATCTAGCGTAATTTCATTTTCTGCTGAACAAGTTGAACCTTAACAATATTTATGTTAAATTGAGGGAGAATGTCAAGTAATTAAATGAATGAAGTTTGTTTTATAGTTACCCTTAATAAAATCTTTTGTGAGATAAATACAAATAATGATAGATAATTTTTATTTTTATTTTCCAAAATTGTCCTTGCATGAATTATTGTTTGAATGAATAAACTAAAGTTCTAAAATGTTGTCAATAAGATAAAACAAACAACCTATTAAATATTTAAGAGTCAAATTTGTTATTCGGTATAGTTATTTTCATATTGCTTTACCATAGGTTTGAACTTAACTTTAAAACAAATAGAAGAAAATAATGTTGGAATTTATCATGCACATACAAATTCAGGAAAATGCAAATGAACTATAATTTTGACAAAAACACATATTTTTAGACTCAATCTACAATTTGCCCATATTTCACCTTTTTTGACAAAAAAAAACTCATCATCTTGTATATAAACTTACAAATTACCCATTTTCTAACTTGATAAGAGGTGTCCTCTACAAACAGAGTTAGAAGTGAATGAGTAAGGTGAATTATTTATTCCTCTTAGCTCTTTGTGCCATATGATACCTTTGCCCACTTCTCAGTTCTTTCATATTTTAGTTTTTTCATGTATGTATCCCTAAAACCTAAGAAATAAAAATCAAACAAGAAGAACTATTATATTACTCAACTAATAGTGCATATAAAATTTAACTTTTTTTATTTTATTTTTATTTTTTCTATATATATTCATGCTCTAAATATAATAAAACTTCAAATATGACAAAAATAAATTAATTACTAAAATAAAACAGAACATAAAAATGAATAAAATTAAAAAGTTAGTTAATCTATATTCTGGAGAATTACTATATATTCTGGAGAAACAGCTTCACATCTCAACAAAAGCACGGTTCTATAAAAAATAGATAACAATTTCTATATTCCTCATTCTTTGCATTGCTCATGATCCACTCCAAGAAGAAGAAGAAGAAGAAGAAGAAAATGGAGTCAATTGCATTTGCCTTGACAGAACTGAGTCGATGAAGCTACTTGTTTCTATTGTGCTACTGCCATTGAGAGAGAGAGAGAGAGATAGAGAGAAGATAAACAATAAATCAACAATAGCGATAGCGAAAGAAAGAATGTGAAATCTAAATCTCTAAATTATTGAAATTTGGCAAATTAGAACTAGTTTGAAGAGATTCCTAAATGGCTAAATTTATAAAAATAAATTGAATTTTGTGACTTGTTGTAAAATCACCCTAATTTGACCTTCGTACCTCAAACACCCCAGTTTACAAACTTAGATATATTGTCACCCTTTTCAAATTGGAGCTACTGTTTTAAATAAAATAATATAAATGTGGAACCCACTACATAATCTTGAACCCACTACATACTCCTTCGATCTCCACCGTAACGCTATTATTCTTCATTTGGTTTCTCTCTCCTCTATAGCTTCTTCCTATAATGCATTAAATAACTAATAGTCAATTATTTCCTTTGCATTTGTACATATACGTACCCTCAATTCCAAAGTCCCCACTCATTTTTCCAATTATCTAGTTTCTGCTCAAATTATTCAGAAAATCAACAAAATGCCATTGTTATAGAAGCAAATGAAGAGGCGATGGTAACTCTGCAATCTTTCTGTATATTCTTTTACACAATACAAGCAGCCAAATATTGTGCCTTCTTTTACCCTTTTCAATGTGCAATTATCATCAAATAAAAGATTAGTTGTTTGATTGTTATTGGATTTACATATATACAAATTGAACATGGTTGGACTTGATAATTATTATGACCGTTGTTAAAGAAACAATAAGTCTATGCTTAATAACCATGGGATCTTTATAGTCAATGATGATGTTATTCACGCTCCACTTTACAGTGAAGATCAATGGAGGTTTGGGAGAGAAAAAGTGATGGGTATTTGTGGCTAGTCAAAGCAGGGCGCTTTGCAAGTTTTGGGTTAGGTTAACCCAAGGTTATGTAGTGGGTCCCATATTTATATTATTTTATTTAAAACCCTAATTCCAATTTGAAAATAGGGTGATAATATATCTAAATTTGTAAATTGGGGTGCCCGAGGTACAAAGGTCAAATTATGGTGATCTTATAATAAGTCACAAAGTTCATGGTATTTTTATAGGTTTAGCCTTCCTGAGATGTCCCATTTCTTCATTGATTTTGTTGTACAAGACTTCCTGCTCTCTTTGTTTTTGCTGTATAAGACTGCTAACCAATTTGAGGGATTTCAGGATTTATAGATTGTAGACTCCCCCTCTCTCCCAGTATCCCTTAATCAAGTTAATAATAAAAATAAAAATTAATATTTATTTTTACATTGATCGTGTGTAGCACATGCGGACTAGTCAAGCAATGAAAGGAGCAATTTGTAAGTTTATGTCTAAGATGGTGAGATTTTTGTAAAAAAAAGGTGAAATATGGGAAAATTGTATATTGACTATAAGTTTAGGGGGCATTTGAACCTTCTTTCTAAGATAAAACGAGCGGCCTATCAAATATTTAAGAGTCAAATATGTTACTTGATATAGCTATTTTCATTTTGCTTTACCACAAGTTTGAACTTAACTTTAAAACAGATCGAAGAAAATAATGATGAAATTTATCATGCGCATACAAATTTAGAAAAAAGCAAATGAACTATCAAATGACGAAAAAATATTTTTTAACGTGTTTCAGTTATTGGCCTATGTGGATATATGCACAAATACTTGAAAGGGATTTGATATACCTATCTTATTGTTGTATGTTGATGCCTCATTCAAATAGCTCCTCCTCCAGCCTTTTAAACTATGTTTGGTTTGCTATAATGCAATGCCATGTAATCAAAGATATAATACAATGAAAAATGTAATGGAATGGAATGTAATCAAGATTCTATTACTATGTTAGTAATGTAGTTAAAAAAATTTATGGAATGTAATCATGATTCCTTTTTTTATTTTTGTTTGTAAATATATAATGTAATTAGCACACCGCCACCGCTATCACCATCACTCCACCTCCACCACCACCACAATTACCACTCTACCATCATCACTACCACCACATTATTATTAATAATAAAAGAAATATTTGAACCAAAAGTTGTTCATTATATCAAACAATTGTAGACTATTTAGACCTATAAACTATTTGGACTAGAAAATTAAAAAAATAAACTAAAAAAAAAATATAATGTCATAAAATAAAAGTTAAAATCATTGAAAATTAATTTTTTTACACAATTTTATATATTTTGGTTGAATAAATTAAATTACAATATAAAATTATGGTATTTTCATCTTTTTAGTGATTTTTCATTTCATTCTTTCTATTCGTATACACTACAAAAAAAACGCCATTTTGCGACCGACCAATCGGTCGCAAAATGGCTAATATCGGTCGCAAATTGTTCTTGGCGACCGATCTGCGACCGAAATATGTTGGTCGCAAAATACCTGGTCGCAAAAAATAATAGCGACCGATTATTCCATCGGTCGCTATTGTGCGACTGATATAATCGGTCGCAAACTCGAATAATCGGTCGTAATTTTTGGTCGTGGTTTAATTTGAAATTCAGTCGCTAATTTGGTCGCAGGTAAAACGGTCGCAAACTTTTTTAATCGGTCGCAAATTGATCGCAAAATGTTAATTTAAAATTGTAATTTTCGGTATCAAATCAGTCGCAAATCGGTCGCAAAATAAAAAAAAATAAAAAAAATTAAATATTATTATAAAACCAAAATTTTTCCGCACCTGTGAAAATTGACATATATACATATATATCACACACGCAATTCAAGAACAATGTAAAAATGAAATTTTTATTGTACTGAACAAATTAAAATATCAAAATACAAATAAAAAACTAAAAAGGTCCAAAATCAAATCTATGCTGCTGCTCATCTGCAGGATCCGATGTCGGATCGCCGGGAGGAGTACCTGCTGGATGTGATGTAGCGCCAGGAGGGGTGACCAAGGTATCGTCTGCAGCATCGGGATCAGGAGCCGGAAGTGGCTGCTGCTGAGACGTCGAAACATGTCGATCTGTAGCAGGCGCAGGATCAGAGGAAGAAGTACCAGCACGGGGCTCACCGGACAGCCGCATCACATGCGCTCTAAGCTCTGCAATCTGTCTCTGCTGATCAGCAAGCTGAGCTTGTATATCATCATCATACTGTGAGTCAGTGTGCTCCGGCTGTCGTGCTGCGCTGGCTGTAGAAGCGTGAGCTGCTGAGCCAGTGTAAAACTGTGATGCCTGAGACCTGATGCCGTATACCTTCCTCTTCTTCTCGCCCCCTACAGCCTCGAGATAAAGTGCTACCTCGTCAATTCTTGACTCAGCTTCAGATTCATCGGTCTGAGAAGTAACAATACGCTCCCGAGCTGTAGTATAATTCTCCTGAAAACAAAAAATTAATTAATCAATGCAATTGCAAGCTTTATTATATTCAACTTTGTACATCTTCGCAATGATTAGAGGGTAAATGTAAATATTATTCATTGTTACTTACATTGACGCTCAGCGCACGTCTGTCGACAAAGGTATTACGATCGTGGTCCTTCGTGTGAGTGTATGTAAACACCTCCATCGGTGTGGGCTCACGACCTAATTCTTTAGCCTGTAATGAATTTTTATGCATGATATATTAATATATATAATGTCCTTTCATTAAACATCAGTTTCTTGTAAAGGGACTAGTTCACTTACTAATAATCGAGCTGTCTCTATAGCAGATATAGATCCGCTTGTGTGTCGCGAAGGTCCTGCTCCATCACCGCCAGTCTCACTGCGCCTGTTTTGTGCAAATATCTCCCGCTTTCTCTTGAATGCAGGATCCTCCCAAGCCTTTTGCCAGCTCTCCCATATCTCCTGAGACACGCACTGCTGCTTCTTACCGCTTCTTCTCATCCTATAGGTGAAGTCAGCGTATCGATCTGCGCATATCTTCTCCCAGGCTACTTTCAGCATAGCCGTAATGGCCTCGTCCCATATGAAATGTTTCTGCAAAAAAAATGAAATATAGCGTTTAAACACTAAGGATGTATCTTGAATTGTAAACATTGAATGATGATATAACTTAAACCAAAGAGTACCTGGAACTCCTCCCAATAAAAGTCTCTCGCCTCTTGTGGTACGGCATCCCATGTGTATCCTTCTTTATGCAGCTGTAGCTTGATTATCTTCAAAATTTGCCTCGCTGCTCGAGAAGATGGATATATGCTGAAAAAAAAAACAGAAGTGAAATATAATTACACGAAAGCATCACAGTTATGAATAAGTACAAAATATAATTACAAAATATGCCTGCAGAAAATTTGAATAAGTACTTACTGTCCCGCTACCAAACTAAGGGTGATACGTGGATCTGATGAAGCTGCAAAAGAAATGACAAATGTTATAAATTTTTAGATAATTAATATATAATTAAAATGACAGTTATGACATTTATGATTACCTTGCACAGTAGGTGACCGTGCAGCTGGTGGAGTCTGTACTGGTCCAGAAGAGGAAGGAGCAGAAGGCTGTGATGGCGGCAGTACTGGATGCTGAGCTGAGGATGAAGCCCCAGACGTACCTGAAGAAGGATGTGATGGCGGCAGTACTGGTCGCTGAGCAGATGACGAAGCCCCAGACGTACTTGACGAAGGACGAGGGATCGACCCTCCTCGTCCACGGGCACTGCGTCCAGGGCCATGACCTCCACGCGAACCACTGCCGGACGCGTCAGAATCAAACGGTCTGCCTCTAGCCATCTGTACTGCAGATATCAGAACCTAGATAAAATGAATTTATACAATTATATGAATTGTAGAACATGTGGTAAATATGAGTAAACAAAGTGAATACCATTGAAATTCTTCATTAATAATATTAATTACATATACATTTATCAATTTGTAACAGTAAAATTGCTCTAAGTTTTAAGTGTCTTGAATATCATCTGCTTCCTCCTCCTCTTCATCAGCTTCCTCTTCTTCATATTCATCTTCTGATGTACCCATGATTATTTGATCTTCTTCCTCTTCATCATCTGATGGTCCTATTTCAACATAAGATCGGCTTTCATCATCCAATCTATCTGTTAAATCTTCAACAACTTGCATCGGTTGCGTTTCAACCATAACTTCCGATACTGCGAGTGAAGAAGATTGTTTTGTTTCAAGTGCATGAACAACTGATCTAGCCTTGATTTTACACACTGCCATCCAATCGCATCTATCTCGTTTAAACGATGGATATGGGACATAGTACACCTGTGCAGCTTGCATTGCCAAAACAAAAGGTTCATACTTTGTATATCTTCTTCTTTGATTAATATCAACCAGATTATACTTAGGATGAACCTTCGTGCCAATGTTTGGCGTAGGATCAAACCATTCACATTTGAATAAGATTGTGCATTTCATTGGTAGGCCTGGATATTCTAACTCCAAAACCTCAACCAATTTCCCATAAAAATCGTTTGACACGTCACTGTAGTTTGATCCCTTTATGCACACACCGCTGTTCATTGTCTTTCTGCTTCTCCCATAACCCTCAGTGTGAAACTTGTAACCGTTTACAAAGTAGCCAGAGTAGGCATTAGCAACCGGTAATGGCCCCTTTGCCAGATCCGTAATAAATCTGTTACGAATATCGCTTTCCGAGCTTCGAGCCTATGGGAAATAGTAATGACATGAGTCAGATTTAATAAATGTACATTCCGTGTTGTGTACATTGAAAGTAACTTACATAATATTTGAACCATTCTGCGAATTCCGTGTCCAGCTTTGCATCAACTGCAGTATCAGTCAAATTGAGATTTTGAAGCCGCAGAAGATTGATATATTTCCTATTTATCAACGAACCATATTAGCATAAGTATGATTTAACAACGGCCCACGTCAAGTTTAGAATGTTTACATTATTTATACTTACTGTACATATGGTGTGATCTCTTCGCAATTCAATAAAATATAGGTTTGAGCCGCTTGTATCTCTGCATCAGTCAATCGTCTTTTTTTTGATTTACCAATCGTACGCCCAGGGTAGGTGAAAATTTTTAGATTTCCTTCAAACTCAAATTGAACGCGATCTCCTCCGTCATCGTTACGTGGCACTCTCCGATGCTTGGTGAAAACATGTTGGTCAAAGTAGTGTGAACAGAATGTGGAAGCTTCTTCCACCAAATATGCATTGCAAATGGATCCCTCGACCTTTGCCTTATTGCGCACATTCTTTTTAATTTTCTGTAGGTGTCTGTGATTGTACAATGCCAATATGTAAGTATAAGTTCAAAAAAATGATGTAATCATTAGAATGAGATGTTAGTGAATCACCTCTCAAATGGATACATCCATCGATATTGTACCGGTCCTGCTAAACGACATTCATAGGGCAAATGAACCGGCAGATGTTCCATAGAATCAAAGAAGCCGGGTGGAAATATTCACTCCAACTTGCACATCACTACTGGGATTTCTCGCGCTAATTGGTCCATATCATTGCATCGGATAACAGTCATCGTCAATTCCTTGAAAAAGAGACTCAATTTTGTCATTGCTTCCCAAATTTTTCCTGGTAATAATTCCCGGAATGCCACAGGGATCAATCTTTGCATGAAAACATGGCAGTCACGGCTTTTCATGCCAAACAGTCTATACTTCCTCATTTCCACACATCTACCCATATTTGAACAGTAGCCATCTGGAAACCTTAATATCGTAACCATTCGCACAATAATTGCCTTTGGGGTTTATCTAAACAATAACATGCCTTCGGAAACTTACCAGTAAGTACAGATTGCTCGAGTTTTGGTCGACGACAAATTTCCTTCATGTCTGCTCTCGCTTTTGCATTATCCTTGGTTTTCCCTTCAATGTTCATGACAGTGTTGAACAGATTTTCAAACACATTTTTTTCTATGTGCATGACATCAAGGTTATGACGGATAAGAAGTGAACTCCAGTATAGCAAATCCCAAAAGATGCTTCGCTTTTTCCACCCGCTATTCCTGCCAATTCTTGTATTTACCTCATCTGCACCTACCTCTGTAACTTTCATAAGCCCCAGATCTTCAATTTCTTGTAATATTTGTGCTCCAGACTTCACAGGTAGAGGGGGTTCAACAATAGTCGTGTTCTTTTTAAAGCATTGTCGATTTCTCCTCCAAGGGTGAGATTCCGGTAAGAATTTGCGATGACAATCAAACCAACATTGTTTACCTCCATTCTTTAGTGTAAGTGCATTAGTGTTTTCCATGCAGTGAGGACAAGCCAATTTGCCAGCCGTACTCCACCCAGATAACATTCCAAAAGCTGGAAAAACACTGATGGTCCAAAGCAAAGCAGCTCGCATTATGAAATTCTGATTGGTCGAAATATCGAATGTTTCAACCCCATATTCCCATAAATAATTAAGTTCAGCCATTAAACGCTGCAGAAACACATCAATTTTATGTTTTGGATTAGTAGGCCCAGGAACAATAACACACAAAAACATATATTTATCTTTCATACACATTGTCGGTGGTAGATTATATGGTGTCACAATGACAGGCCATGATGAATATTGTTGTCCTGATTGGCCAAACGGCTGAAACCCATCAGTACAAAGCTCCAATCTCACATTTCTCATTTCAGCAGCAAACACAGGATGAATGTTATCAAAATGTTTCCACGCTTCAGAGTCTGACGGATGAGTCATTATACCATCATCATATTCATGCAAAGCATGCCATGTCATGTGTTCAGCTGTCGCCTTAGATGCATATAACCTTTGAAGGCGAGGAACAAGAGGGAAATAATACATCTTCTTGAAAGCCCTTCTCTCTTTGTACTCTACCAGTCCCTTGACCCCGCCGTTGATATCTTGGAAGATTACAAAACTTGCATTCTCTGAATTCCGAGTCAACACCCCAGAATATCATACAATTATTACGATAGCAATCAATCTTTTCTACCGGTAGTCCCAATCCCCGAACTAATTTTTTTGTCCGATAAAAATTATCAACCATTGAATGGCCTTCAGTCAACATTTCCTTTGCTAACTGCACAAAATCATCGTAACACCTTTTTGAAAAATGGTGTTCCGCTTTCATGTGAAGTAATCGTGCAACAACAGACAGAACTGAATGATTCTTGCATCCAGGCCACAGTTCACTGTTAGCTGCACTTAACATGTCAAACAATTGTTGTGCTGCTACATTTGGCGATTCCTCCATATTATCCCAATCATATTCTACTCTACTCACATCGATTACCATATCATTGCATTGATTACCGTACATAAACTGATAAGGCTGAACTTCTAAACTTACCGGAATGAAGTGGCCTGACCCACTGGCAACTCGAGCTTCACCATGATGTATCCATTCGTAATAATTTTCCACGAACCCATTTTTACACAAATGAAGTTTCACTGTATCGATGTCTAAGAAAGCTCGATTTCGACACTTCTTGTGATTACATGGACACCTCAACTTATTACCATCCATAAAACTGGGATTACCAACTGCAAACTGTATAAACGCCTTCAATCCTTGCAGGAACTCTTGTCTTAATATCTCATTGACCTCGAACCTCCAGTACATCCAATCTCGATTATTTCGCATTTTTTTTTACCTAATTAACAATTTGTTTATGAAGGGTAAATTATATGTAATTGCATTAGTCTAAACCATCCTTAAAACATGCCACTAATGTAATGTTCAATTTACGCTTATAACTAACTAAGGTTATTTCTATAATAAGGGTACCTATATATAAATGTAAAATCACTAAGTTCATTTATTACCTTTACCCTAATAAAGGTAAGTGTACGATTCCACATATTGAATTTTTTTGAAAAAAATTCGGCAGCACTTCGGCACAACTCAATAAAATCTCAAATATAAAAACACTTCAATAAACACTCCTATATCATACCAACATTCTCCAAAAGCAAAATAACCACTACTAGGCCTCCAACCAAACCAAACGCATCATTCATTAAAAAAAAATTTAATTTTTATGAATAATAACAACAATAATAAAAAAAAATGCATTATTTCATAATTATAAAAAAAGAGTAATTTCAATTACATGTATCATAACATAATTATTATTAAAAAAAAAATTCAAACTATCATGTTTATGTCTTATTTGAAAATCAAAATTACATATAAATTAATATTATCAGTTTTTTATTTATTACTATGTAGTTATAATATTTAGTTATCCTATATATATATATATATATATATATATATATATATATATATATATATATATATATATATATATATATATATATATATGTTAATTTATACAAGAATAGAAATGCATTATAGGAACAATAATCCAAATTGAATTTTGGCAATATCCAAAGTAAAAATTCATTTTGTTCCAAAAAGGTCAAAAATGAGATTTTTAGATTTTAAGCCCCTTATTATTATTAGGTGTTTGGATATGTGTTCTTCAATGGTATCATTTAGTATTACATTCATTTATTAGATATGTATTTGGGTATTAGATTTAATTTAAAGTTTTAATTAATTAATATATTACATTTATTTATGTGATTTTTATTTCGATTCAAAATTTTTTTAAGTTGGTTAGATTTAAATGAATTTCATAACATTAGATTATATTCGATTTCTTATGACACAAGGTAAAAGTGAGATTTTTAAGCTTATTACTATTAGGTATGGTGTATTTTGATATATTTTTTTTTTCTATTGAAAGTTGCTAATATATTAATTATTTTAATCGGGGTTATTATTATAATTATTGAGTATGAGTAAATTTACAATGGGATAATGATTTTTACATATTTTTACAAAGTAAAGTGACTCGCCCTTACTTGTTTTTACAATTTAATTTATGATTTCTTACGTTTAATTTTGCATATAATTATTTTAATTTATATTTACTCTAATAAATTTTATTTTTTACACTATTAATGAATTATTATTTTTATGTATATATTGTTCCCACTAATTACAATTTTTAGATTCGCTGGACAATTATTATTAGCATTTAACCATTTGTTAGCAGATTAATTGAAGTCTGTATTTTCTATAATTGATTTAAACCGTTTTGGAATAAAAACTGGGCCAAACCGATTGCATTTTTTGGTTCAATCTGGTTCAATTATCAGAATATCCAGTCTCTTTTTTTCATCTTAATATTTACCAAAATCTGACAATCTAAGTTCAAATTAAAAGGATAGTTAATTGCTTGAGTACACTAATCCAGGAAAATTGCATCTATAGGTGCCAGATTTTTCACTTAATTTCAATAATCATTTTAGTTCAGTTTGGCTCCTCAAAATCATTGAACACGTCAAACAGATACAGACCAAATTTTTGTCCAAGTCTATTCTGAGTTTGAGAGAGATGATAGTAACAAAACAACAACAGCAACTAAGCCTTAATCCCAAACTAGGTAGTGTTGGCTATATGAATTCTTTACTTCCGTTCAATTGAAACAACAAATGTTCAGTAATTTTTTTACGAGTCAAACTGAAATCACGGTGCAAAATTTGGTGTGTAATTTAGCATACTAATCCCACCTAAAGAGACCCCACAATTCCTCTTCTACCAGGAAATAAAAACTGCCATTTTTATGTGAAACCTTCTAAGGGAAATAAAAGTAAATCACAGCAAATAAAATACAAATACAAATAAAAGTAAATCACAGTTTTTATGTCATTCTCCAAAACTCTGCCAAAATACAAATCACAGCAAATAAAAGTTATCATATATGTGAAACCTTCTAAGGGAAATAATCAACATTAAGCCATCTTCATCAAACTGCAGTTTAGCGTTTTGTAAATCGCAAATAAAAAAAATAAAAAAAACAAAAAAAAATCGAAAAATCGCAAAATACCTCAAAAAATGTCCAAGAAGACGGGTGGAGCAACCGGAGGGGCTGGAACGGCGTCAGGAGGGGCGGCAGCGGCGTCAGGCGGGCTGGAGCGGCGTCAGGAGGGGCTAGAGCGGCCTGCGAACAGAGGAGAGGAGAGGAGGAGAGGAGAAGAAAGAAAGAAGAAGAAAGAAGGAGGAGGGCGTCTGGCGTTTAAAGCCCTAAAAATTGCGACCGATCAGTCGGTCGCAAATCGGTCGCAATTTTTAAACCTGCGACGTCGTTTTACATAACAGTCAATTTGCGACCAAAGAATTCGGTAGCAAAAATTCGGTCTCAAATAAGTCGCACATCGGTCGCAAAAATCATTCCAAATTTTGAACCGCGAAATTTTGCGACCGATTAACCTTAGTCGCAAATAGGTCGCAAAATCGGTCGCAAATCCGTCGCATATGAGTCACAAACTGAGAAACAAGATCGCGGGAATTTTTAGCGCTAAAATTTGCGACGGTTTTTTCTTCTGTAGTAAATCGGTCGCAAATTTGCGACCGATATCTGTCGGTCGCAAAAATCGGTCGCAATTTAGCGTTTTTTTTGTAGTGGTATAATTACAAAATAATAATTCATAATGATGTGGTGGTAGTAGAGCGGTGGTGGTGGTGGTGATTATGATGATAGGTGGCAATAGAGCGGTGGTTGCAGTGGTGGTTGCGGTGATGGTAGTAGTAGAGTGACGGTTATGGTTACAGTGGTAGGTGGCATAGAGTGGTGACGGTGGAGTAGTGGAGTGATTATTGTAGTTGAGAATAGAGATAGATTTTTGATGTAATAAATATTACATTAATTAAAGTAACAAAGATTATATGTAATCTCAATTACATTACAAGGTTGAAGAAAAAGTCTAAACAAACAAATATAATTAATCATGTAATGTAATTCGACTACATAGTTGATTACAACATACCAAACATAGTTTTAAAGCAAATTATTAATAGTTTGGTGGTTTCTTGAGCATTTTTAATTTTTATTTTCCAATATAAAAATATATGTTTCTTTTTTATTTGGTCAAGAAACTGCCACTCCCAATACATAGTGGTTTCTTAAGGTTTTCATTTTCTCAATGAAGTAAGAACGAAAACATTTTAACAAATGGTACTAACCAATTTTTGTAAATACTTCCAAAAGAACACTATTTGATATTTTTGAATATCTTTCCCCTTGACAAGGACCTTTATTTTCTGACCCACAATTATATTGAATACTAATGAGTGTCATCCATTATTTAACATTTACTAGACTAGATATTAGTTTCGCAATTAGCATTAACGTCACCTATATGACATCCAACCTAGTTTTTTATTTTGCTCAATACATAAATTCACCCTCAACATTACAATTTTAATTTTGTAGCACCCTGAATTTTATAGATAACCTATTATATACTTGAATTTGTAAATTGTGGTAATATTATATACCTTTTGATACCAATATCGATAATTTTTAGAGTTTTTAACTTTTATCTGCAAAATATCAACTTGATATATAATTTTACATGACTTTTGAAATAATAATTTTCATGAATTTTAACTTTTAATAATAGCTTATTTTTACCCATCATCCCTGAACTATAACTCGATCACATCAATCCTTGTTCCTGCTCTTCGATAATTATTTGCTTTTTTTTTTTTTTTTTTTTTTTGTTCTTTTGTTTAGGAGATATTAGACAAAGCTCTTTCTTTTTAGAGGATTTTACTGTTACACAAATAATAATTCAAGGATTTTTTATGTTACAAATTAAATTTTAGGCTCCACAATGTGATTGTGGCTATAATTTAGGTATGATGGGTGAAAGAAAATGAGTATGTAATTGATCTAATTTTTCAAATTGAAGTGTACAATAAAATAAATTTAAAAATCGATGTATTTAATATGTGTAATTTCATAAGTTAAAATATTTAATGGGTCAAAGGTTCAATCTTTTTTATTTATTAGGAGGCTCAACGAGCAGAAAGAATATCTTAAACTACACAATACAACTAACTCTCTCATTCACTCATCAAACAAGTAAAAAGTCTTATAGCTCGAATTTGAGAACTTTCATTCCCATCTATATAAATAAGAAAACCAACCAAACATATAGATTGGCTAGTAATATAAAATAAATATCTTTTATTACATTACACTTAAATTCCATTATGGTGTACCAAATATGGCGTTAGAGATTGGCCAGTGGATGGAAGGCTTTATGTATATATCCAAGCAATATATTTTTCAAAGAGACGATTAAGTAAATTTTGGCCAATTGGATAATGATAGATCAGGCCATTGAACCTGACTTTTTCCTTAATTTTTCCATTAAAATATTATCATGTAAAATGGTATTTTTCATAAGGTTTTTCTACGTAGATATGTGAAATGACAAATCTTAATATTTCTCTCTCTTCCTTTTCTCAAACTCTTTTTCTTTCCTTCATCCTATCTCTTTGAATCATCCCTCATCTAAGCCCTCACTTTATTTTTATTTTATCATCAACAATAGGCATGATCACGATTTCAAAATTGCCGGTTCCAATTATAAAAAAAGTGGAGCTGAAATCAAACCGCTTTTAGGTAGTTTCTGAAACAATTTTGGAACTGTGAATTCTGGTTTAATTTCGATTTGAAATTAAAATTAGTTAATTTATTTCAATTTTTAAAAATTCTTTTTTAGATTTTTAGCTTGAATTATTATTATTACTATTGAAAAAAATAAATCAATTTTAAAAAATTAAAAATTTATTTTAAAAAATATAATAAAAAAATAGTTGGAAGTGTCTTTAAGATCATATTTTTTACGATTTCAAATCAGAACCGCCAATTTTAAATTAAGACCATTGGTTCCGGTTTTAAAAAATGAAGAACTGAAATCGAATCTCAAAATGCACGATTTCAATTACTGTTTGAAATCAGAAACTGTTGATCACTGTTTATTGTCTGTTTTAATTCATAAACATTTATCTGTTACAGCATTAAAATTCTAAGGCCTCAAAATCATTGGATCTAATGGAAAATACCACAAAAAAAAAAAAAAAAAACTATGTCAAATAATTGCAACTTCCCTAAGTTTTTAGCCACGATTTTTTCTTTTTTCTTTTTTTCTCGACTGGCTTGGTTGTTTTCTGGATTTGCTATTGAAGGTATATTTATGAGTTTTGATGTAATGAGTTTTGATATTTTATTTTACTTTAATAGAAGGTTACTTTCATTATGAAATTTTATTTTTTATCTTTTGATTTTACTTTATTTATTTGATTAATAAAAAAAAAAGAACTTTCTTTTTGGACTGAGCGATCATTTAGTTGGACGAACATTAAATTTAGAAATTATATAATTAGTTCTCTAAAATAAATAGACGAATTAATGAATTTGAAAATAATTTAGAGACTAAAAAGTAATTTACCTTTAAAACTTATTTTTTTATTAGATTAGTGTATGGAACTAACTATGCAACAAGAAATTTCCAATAAAAACAAGTTATTGGCATATTTTACTCTTTTTATCTACTGAGCTGTCAACTACTTATTGAGCAAGGAATTGCTTATTTTTCCTTCTATATAAACAGCTCTTGATTTATGAGTTAAGCATATTGAAGAGAGACTCTTCTTATTCTCTCCTTGTATATCTCTCTAGAGTTTGTGCAGTTACAACAATGGCTCTACAAGCTGGTCTGTCATTTCCTCTTGCTACATCAACCCAGTTTTCTATTAATTCGCATAAAAGGGTCCCATATGCAAATGACGGGCTAGTAACAAGTAGGCGCTCAGCAAATTATGAGTCTACTGTTTGGGATTATGATCTTCTTCAGTCACTTCCCAGTAACCACTCTGTATGTTACTTCGTCTTCCTTTGGTTTAATATATTTAAATATTAACTTCTACATAAATCATATATCTACTAACTATCAGCTATGTGTGACTGTTCATTGCAAAATATTATTTATAAAAATTCTAAGGTTAGAGGACTCAGAACAAATAACAGATGAATATGTGACATCTACAGATTATAACCAAAGTGAATATTCCAGATTGAGCAAATAACAGATGAATATCTGAATTCTCAGATACTTGGCTAACCAGCCAAAGTGTAGATCTGACATCTACATATTATAACCATAAGTAAATTGCATGGATTGATATATTTTATAATAATTTATTAACAGATTACAACTTGAATGTTTTTGTGATTAACACTTTGGTGTTCATCATGTCATAGGTTGAAATTCACAATATTTGCATTTTTGCAGGAAGAGAAACCTACCAAGCAGGTTGAGAAACTGAAAAATGAAGTGAAGAGTCTTATTAATGGAGAGATGGAGCCATTAGCCAAGCTTGAGCTCATTGATGAAGTTCAAAGGCTAGGCTTGAAGTACCAATTTGAGTTGGAGATTAAGGATGCACTTAATGCTGTCTATTCAAATACTAATAATGGTTGGCCATTCGATGATGATCTTTATGCTACTGCACTTCGTTTTAGGTTATTTAGACAGCATGGGTATCATGCACCCGAAGGTACCACCGATTCAATTATTTGTCATTTATATACTTACCACATTTTCTAATTTTGGTTATAGTCTACAGATAACAAGATACTGAACTGATAAACCTTTTTCTTTCCTATAAATTGGTAAAAATCGAATAGATCAACCGATATCGAACCACCAATAAGGCTCTATTCAGTAACAGCGTTTAAGGGAGAATTTAGAGTTTCTAACTACGTCAAAATAATGTTTTTGTAAATTGTCGTTAGGTAGTATATAAAAATACTTGTTAGTGGATAAGATGGCGCTTTTATTAAAACGTTAATCTATCTAACCTTCAGCGTTTCCATTTTTTGATTCAAATTTTTTTGACAATTCTGTCCTTAATTAACTTATATTATCCTTAATTAATTTATATTAACATTAGTTTAAAGTCTTTCTTTCCAATGGTTACTATGGTACTGCAAGTCTGCAATTAAATTAAAAAATTACATTTATTTTACACAAAATAATTTAATAATGAATTAATAGAGGAATATGTGAGGAAATTGTACTATCATTTTAGAAATGATAATGATTACAATTTATATAATTGGACTACTCACTATAAATTGACATTTTTTTGACAGAAAAATAATAACACGTTATATAAATTCTCTCTTTTTTTATAATGAGTTCACTTCTCTAGTCATAAGTTAAAATTCTCTCTTGATATTTAAATGTGCATTTTTGTCATTTTATATTCAACAGCTAACTAAATAGCATTTTTATCAACACTTTTATTCTAAATAATTGTATAAACAGCTATTAAAATAGCTAGTATTGCCCTAAGTCTAGAGATGCTAATAATAACCATTAGAAACCTTCTGCTTGTTTGAATAATGTTAATTTGTTTTATGTTTTAATCTTTTTTCATTATATAAAATATTTAATGCAAAAATGAACGAAATGGATATTAAGGGTTTGTTGAGTTGTAGAAAGCTGGAATAATTTTCTAGAATAATTTTCCAAAAAAACTAAAAAACAGAGTTTTGTGTTCAAATTAGTTAGTTTTCTAACTAGAAAACAATTTTAAGTTGTTTTTCAGAGTTTTCTTTCATAACAAAAGATATATTTTCCAATTGTTTTCTACTTTTAAAAATGATATTTTCATAATTAAAATTATAATATCTGTAAATAATTTTTTTCTATAAAATATTTTCATTTAAATAAATAAAAATATATATTATTCTTTAATAAATAAATAATTTTATTATTACAAATACATTATATCCTTTATTTTAAAAAAATTACAAAATGATAGAAAATGATATTATTATTATAAATAATCAATAATCAATAATAAAAATTCAAAAACTTTTACATAAAAAATTTCTAAATTTATTTTATATTATGAAAGTTATGAATAATGTTTGTAAAATTAAATTAAAATATGAATTTTTATTGTTATCAAGTAAACATATTTTCCATTTTGTGTTTTCTAGTTTTCATTTTATAAAAAAACTGTTTTCTCAGAAAACAGAAAATAGAAAACAGAAAACTGTTTTCAATAAGTAAATGCACCCTGACATTCTCATTTATATTTAATTTTATTTGGATAGATGTATTTGAGAGGTTCAAAGATGAGAAAGGTGAATTCAAGGCATCACTTTGTGAGGATGTGAAAGGAATGTTGAGTATGTACGAGGCTTCTTTCTTTGGGTTTGAAGGTGAAAGTAACATAGATGAGGCCAAGATCTTTAGTACCAAAAGTTTGATGGCTCTGAAAACATCTACATCTGGAAGTTTTGGCAGGAAAATGGAGCATGCTTTGGATATGCCAATCCATTGGCGGCTGAATAGGATGGAGGCTAGATGGTTTATCGATGCATATGAACAAGAGCAACACATGAATCCTACTTTGCTTCAACTTGCTAAATTGGATTTCAACATGGTGCAATCTATTCATCAAAAAGAAGTTGGCAAATTGGCAAGGTATATTTTTTATTTTCAATCTTGTGTAATTTAATAGTAGCACTTCGCTTTTTTTTTTTTTTTCAAGAAAGGTGATAAAAAATATTATCAAAAAAGGTAAATTGAAAAATATTTAGCATATAGGGTTGGTTTTTGTTGATTAGGAAAAAAAAATCGGAGTAAAATTGAATTAAAGAATAATGTTTTGGAATTAAAGAACATTTTGATGGATTGTCATAAATGAAAAAAAATAAAAAATAAAAAAATAAAAAACAACCTTCTCCACGTTAGACGTGGCAAGTTGGCTGATTTGATGATATTTAATTAAGGTAGTGGTCGATAAAATCATTACTTAATTAAAATTTTCAATACCGAATAGTCTTAAATTGTTCGATAACACTTACGAAAAATATCATTTCAGCTGAAAATAATAACTTAATAATGCTAAATTAAAATTTGCACAAACAGTTAGTCAATGTATTTCAAATTTAAAATTTTTATCACTTGAATTATTCAATGCTTAAAATTTTAAATCTTAAATCTTGGTACTATCCAAGAGCACCCTATTTAAAAGAGTAGCTTTAATGTTACAATAAAACTACTTCAATTGTGATATGGGGATCACGTGATCCAGTCATAGAGATAGTTTTTTATTAAAAAAAAAAGGGGAAAACGTTGCATACATCAATTCTAACTAAATCCACACATGTAGGACGTTTTGTACATTGAGTTGCCTATTTTCATTCTAGGATGGTTTAATTTAATTTATTCATTGTTTCACAAAATTCATTTGTTTTCCAATACTATGATGACATTTATTAATTGTTTCACAAATTTTTGTGTGATTAATTTAATTAATACTATAAAATTTCAGCTGGTGGGCGGTGGATTTGGGATTAAATAAAATAAACTTTGCTCGAGACAGGCTGGTGGAGCACTACTTTTGGTGTTGTGGGATGGCTTTTGAGCCAAAATTTGAATCATTCAGAGAAATGGGAACAAAAATTGCATGTTTAATTACACACATAGATGATGTCTATGATGTTTATGGTTCACTAGAAGAATTGGAACTTCTCACAGATTTTGTAGAGAGGTAACAGGAGTTTAACATCAAATTGCAAACATTTCTATTTGGGTCAAGTTTTTTGTCTTCTAATGTTCATTTTGTTGAAATTCCAGATGGGACATTACTGGCATTGACAAGCTTCCTGATACGATCAAAACAATCTTGCTGGCGATGTATAATACCACCAATGAAATTGGCTATTGGACTATGAAAGAGAAAGGCTTCAATATTATTCCATATTTAAGAAAAGAGGTTAAACATTGTGTTTAACATAGTTTTTAAATGCCTATAAAGCTAACTCAAACATGTGTATTTTTTTTTGTCCTTTTAATTGCAGTGGGCAAAACTCTGTAAGGCCTACCTTATAGAAGCAAAGTGGTACCATAAAGGATACAAACCAAGATTTGAAGAGTATCTAGATAATGCAGTTATTTCAATAGGAGCACCCCTCCTGTTATTTTGTTCCTATTTTCTTACTGCTGAGAAAATAACCATGGAAGCCTTGGACTACATTGACAAACTTCCGACTATCATGCATTGCTCTTCCTTAATTGTTCGTCTCACTAATGATTTGGGAACTTCATTGGTAAGAAATATGACCTTACTTATGATCTTACTTGTTGACAATTGATGCAATTTTGTTATTTGTTTAATGGTCAGTATGAATTGGCAAGAGGAGATAATTTGAAGGCAGTCCAATGTTATATGTACGAAAGAGGAGTTTCACAAGAAGTTGGGCGCCAACATATCAATGACATAGTCCATAAAACATGGAAGACGATGAATAAGGCTATGGTTGGTGATTATCCTTCCTCAGAACCTTTTCTTAGTGTGAGTCCAAATGGCGCTAGAACTGCTCAATTCTTTTACCATTATGGCGATGGGCATGGCGCCCCAGGCAGTGAAACCAAGGGCCAACTTATGCCATTATTGTTGCAACCAATATCAGTTATAAGTTAAGATTAATTACTAAAGTTTTTTAAGATAATAAATAATGTAATGCCCTAAATATGAACTCATGTATTGCTTCATCCTTATCATAATTTTCACTTAATGTGTGGTTAATATAATCTTTGGAATAATAATTTTCATATTTTCCAATTATTTAATAAGTGTTTAATTCATATAATTTAAGAAGTTTGAGTATTCAATGGAATAATTTTTACAAGTTGAAATATTTAATGAATATAATTTTATAAATTGAAGTATTCAATAAGTTAAAATAAAAGTTGAAAGAGCCACAAAATTTTAGAAAAATGTTCAATTTGTACCCTAAATTTGGGCCAAATGTCCAAAAAACCCACAAACGAACTTTTGGATTAAAAAACTCACGAACTTGACATTTTATTATCACTTTATTCTAATTTTTCATTAAAGATTTATGTGTGTACAACACACGATCAATGATAAGAAATAAATGAATTAAAAATTATTTTCCTCTAATAAATAGTAACAGCAACATCTCTTGAGCTAAAATAGTAACAACATCTTAATTATTTGATCAATAAATATGACATGTGACAGGTTATGAATCCATCAATTATTTATTATGTTTCAGATATTAATTCTTGAAAAATAGTTTACGGCTTTGGTTATTTTGGCTAAGGAGATGTTGCTGTAACTATGAGAAAAATAATTTTTAATTCATTTATTTCTTATTGTTGACCATACTGTACACACATAAATCTTTAGTAATAAATTGGGCTAAGTGATAATAAAATGCCAAGTTCGCGGGTTTTTTTATCCAAAAGTTTATTTGTAGGTTTTTTGTACATTTGATCCAAGATTTTTTAGGTAAAGTATAAAGATGAATTTATGCATTGGGCTTTTAATTAATAAGTATAAATTGGTTTGTCATGTTGAATTTTATCCTTCTTGTGTTAGGACTGATATAGAATAAGAGGGACCAAACGGTAATACAATTCATTTTATATGTAAATTGTCCTTTTTAGATGACTTTAAGCTAATTTGTTATTATGTATGGTTGAGTTGGCAACTTAAGTGAATTTATATAAAATCTGACAATTTGGCATCGGAGTAATCAATTTTTTAAAACCAATCGCTTCTTGTATACAAAGACCAACTAACAAAATGGTGATGAATAACGCATTGCGATTCCAACTTGGGTGAGCAATTTTGAGTTTCTAACCGAGAATCAAACCGAACCGATTCATTTCGGTCAGATTTGGATAGTTGTTTTAAAAATTCGATTACCGATCGGTTTAAATATATAGAATCGTTTGGTTTTCGAATTTTGGTTTGATTACCATAAACAACTACCGAATTTATTTTTAAGCTAACATAGCTAATTTGGTATGAAATAACTGAATCCAAATCAAACCAAACCGATTTAATTAGGTTTGGATCGGTTATTATACTATTTGGTTTCGGATTTCGATACCATAAAAATATTTTTAGATAAACTGAAACCGAGCTAATTCAGTTGCTCGGTTTGGTTAACCGAACTCTCACCCTAATTCCAACCACTGGAGGAGCGAGTGCTACTTTTGAAACAATCACTTAAAGGGATACAAGCCTCTAAAACAAATATAAGAGTAAACCTCTAAAACAAATATGTATTCACAATAAAAAAATCAAGGAAAGTAAACTGGAGATGGTTTCTATATGCAAAAGGATCCATTACAATATGACAGAGATGATACGCTCTAGAAATATAGGGAATCTATCACTCCATTTTTGCATCGGTGTATATGGATAGTATGCATGAGGAGTGAGGTTTACTGCTAGTGCCTCCATTGTGAAAAGCTGTAGAGACCTCAACTCAATTCCCTAACCCTAACTTTTTAATTAGGGAAATTTTGTAAACTTACCCTTCAGTCGCCAACTGGTGGAAATTCTCCACAACCTCCAAGCCTGAACAATTTCTATTGCCTTCAAAAAATAAACTAAGGGTGTCAAAATTTGTTTGGTGTGTTAGGTTTGACACGTCTCTGCTTAACGCGTGACATGATTAGGGTTAACAGTAACCATTTAATAATCATATTAAATATTTAAACACGAAAATTAAACGAGTGATATGAATACAATAGTTGTAATCCACTTAATTAAATGGGTCATATGTGTTTCAAAAAAATTTAACCAAATTTAATTAAATGAGTCGTATACGGGTCAGAAACAAGACACATATAACATGTATAACCCGCATAAACCACTTAATATATTAATTATAGATGAAATTTATTTTTATTATTAAATAATAGGGTTAGACAGATTAGACGAATCAACTCATTTAAATTTGTGTTATATATAGATCACCCGTTTGTAACTCGAACTCATTTAGACGCAATCATGACTCGTTTAATTTTTGTATTAGGTGATTTATATTCTCGTGCCATGACCTTTTTTCAACACCCCTAAAATCACAACGAAACAACATGGCTTAGTAACGAGCGTAGATGAGAATTGAAAAGCCACTCGTTGGCTTGGGAAATGCATAATGTTTTATTTGGAATTCCTTTCTGAAATTGAAAATTTATATGACCAGGTGATAGATGAAAACAAAAATTCCAAATGGGGCATAACCTTGGAAAAATACTTATACCGGGTATGTGGCTCCACTTATATATCAAACCAATAAAAATAAAAATTTTACAAAACATGTTTCTGCTTTATTCTTTTTTTTCCTGGTGTATATTCAGAAGGACCTCGTTTCAACAAAAGCTCTCGTTTTAATTGGTTTGACCCACTAATGGTCTAAGCAAATTAATCAATACAAGAAAACAATAAATTAGCGACAAACTTTTATCGCTAATTCATAATATTTGGACGCTAATTAGTATTCCCATCAAAATAGCAACAAAATTTTGATGCTAAAACCCTTGTTGCTATTTTTTAAGTGAACTATATTTTGTTAGTAAATCAGCGACAAAATTTTTGTCGCTAAATTTGTAATTTTTGTCGATAATTTATAAATAAAACAGACGCATTTTCAAGGTATTTTGTTAGAACATTGTCATTATTTTGACACTATTTTGTTGGTAAATTGTTTTATTTTGTCGTTAGGTTTATTGTATATTTTAAAAAATGAATTTATTAACTACCGGATCCATGGCCCCATCTTTTCAAGTCATGAAAGATCAAACGTTTTTGGATATTGACTCGCCTACTGGGATCCATGACCTCATATATGTATCAAACCGAACCGATTCATTTCGATCGGATTTGGATAATTGTTTAAAAATTCGATTACCGATCTGTTTGGATATATAGAACCGTTTGGTTTCCAATTTTTGGTTTGATTACCATAAATAACTAAATGAATTTATTTTTAAGCTAACATAGCAAATTTGGTCTGAAATAACTGAATCCAAATCGAATCAAACCGATTTAATTAGGTTTAGATCGGTTATTATACTATTTAATTTCGGATTTGGATACTATAAAAATATTTTTAGATAAACTAAAACCGAGATAATTCAGTTGTTCGGTTCGGTTAACCGAACTCTCACCCCTAATTCCAACCAATGGAGGAGCGAGTGCTACTTCTGAAACAATCACTTAAAGGGATACAAACCTCTAAAACAAATACGGATTCACAATAAAAAAATCAAGGAAAGTAAACTAGGGATGGTTTCTATATGCAAAAGGATCCATTACAACAACTATCAATAATGACAAAGATGATACGCTCTAGAAATATAGGGAATCTATCGCTCCATTTTTGCATCGGTGTATATGGATAGTATGCATGAGGTTTGAGGTTTACTGCTAGTGCCTCCATTGTGAAAAGCTGTAGAGACCTCAACTCAATTCCCTAACCCTAACTTTTCAATTAGGGAAATTCTGTAACCTAACCCTTCAACCGCTAGCTAGTGGAAATTCTCCAAAACCTCCAAGCTTGAACACTTTCTATTGCCTTCAAAAAATAAACTACGGGTGTCAAAATTTGTTTGGTGTGTTAGGTTCGACACGACTCCACTTAACACTTGACACGATTAGGATTAACAGTAGTATGATCCATTTAATAATCATATAAAATATTTTAAATACAAAAATTAAACGAGTGATATGAATACGACAGTTGTAATCCACTTAATTAAATGAATCATATGTGCATCAAAAAATTTAATCAAATGGGTAAATGTTTAATAAATTTAATTAATTGATGAAATAAAACAGATACATTTTGAAGGTATTTTGTTGAAATTTTGTCATTATTTTATCTCTATTTTGTCGGTAAATGGTTCTATTTTGTCGTTAGATTTATTGTATATTTTAATAAAATGAATTTATTAGCTAACGGATCCATAGCTCCATCTTTTGAAGTCATGAAAGATCAAACTTTTTGGGAAATTGACTTGCCTACTGGGATCCATGACTTTATATATGGATCAAACCAATAAAAACATGAAATTGTAACGAGAGTATTACTAACCATATATTAAGGGGGAAAAAAAAAGGGATAAATTAGCTATTTTCAACAGTTTGGTCTACAAGTTTGGCTATGGATCCGGTCTTGGCAATTATAATCATGGGAAATATTTTGGACCTTTATGGATTGAATATTCAGTACTAGAATGCACTTGCAAATTCAATTTAATGCAAAGTTAATTGGAATTAAAGTATAATTTAGTTGAACATATATTATAAATTCAATAGAAAATTAAAGTTTATAATTTTATTAAAAATTAATAATGTGAAATAAAATGATATTGAAATTAGTAAATTTATTAAAATAAAGAAATAAATGAAATAATATATGTACATGGACAATAATATTAATCCTGGGTAATAAATGAAATACCTTCCCTCCCTTAGAGTGTTAAAACCAGCAAAACTGAAGTCCTTCCTAAACATCAGAAATTAAGATCTGCAAGACGTGACCTCTACATTATTGTCTTGTGAATTACTTTTATTTTTATTTAAACTAAAAACGTCAGCAAGCTCGGAATGTATATATAACCAAATGGCAGCTTCCCGTAGTTGGCAATTTTAAACTCAACGTTGACGCTGCTTGGGACGCAAACACGAGAAAGGCAGGTTTGGAATGGATTTTGCGTGATGATATGGGTAGGTGTATTGGTGGAAAGTGTTGTCCCGTTTCTAATATGGCAGGCCCAACTATGGCAGAGCTTATTGGTGTAAGAGAAGCTCTAAGTTGGCTAAAGGACAAAGGATGGCTTATGCGAGTGGAATTTGAATGTGATTGTTTAATGGTAACACATGCTAGCCAACAACCTGTGTTGGATAATTCTTATTTGGGTATTTTGATTCTTGACTATCGACCTCTTAAAAATGAGTTCACTGAGTTAGTTATTCGTTTTGTCAAAAAATTAGCCAATCAGTGTGTTCACTTTCTAACTCGAGCTGCTATTTTTATGTCTGATTATTTGGATTGAGATCCTATCTCTCTAAGTATTATTTGTAATGTTCTGAATTTTGATTCTTCTAATATATAAACATTTGCATTTTTCAAAAAAAAAAAAAGTAATAAAATAAAAATAATGATACATCAATAATAGCTTCTAAGATATCGAAAGACTACTTTTAGAGAAGGGTTAATTGTGTCTAGGGTTTTTTTCCTTAGAGATTGAATGTGAGAATTAAGGTTACATATATAAATATTGCATTTTTTTTTACTCTAAATTAGCGTCTAAACAGAAAAACTATCTATTCATATTTTGGATTGTATGTCAAATATGTGTAAAATTTTTTTTTTTGAATTTTTTTTCGACTTTTAATTGGACCGAAAATTCGGCCAATTTCAGTAGTATTTTTAAGGAATAACACTTGCCTATGCTTGATGTATGGGACCACCCATACACCAAGCCAATCAAATAATATTTTTTTTTAAATTATTACTTTATCCTTTTCTTTCCCAATAAATGATTAAAAATACTCTTGTTTGAAAACAAAATCTTATTGTTTAATTTCCGTTACATGCACCTATTGTCTAATGCAATCACTCTTGTCCAACTTTATGTAACCACACATCATCCATCTCAGTATTCGCATCTCTAAATAATATTCATCTTATGAACATGTTGGATACTCGGTGTTGTTCAGTATTCACTATCAAATAACATTATTAGTCTCACAACCGTACTACTAACAGAACGAAATGAAATAAAAATTTTCATTTCGGAAAAAAAATTTGGAATTGAATGGATTGTATTTTTAAATTCTAAAACATTTTTGGAATGAAATTGGAATAGATGATTTCAATACTGCTAACAAGTAAAATGCATATGATTTTATATACAATTTTTATTATTTCAGTTGTATTATAAATTATCATAATTAATAAATTAGTCTCATTATTAATAAATTCCTTCGTTTTTTATTTTACCATGAGCTGAACTAATTTTTATTATTTTATGTAAAGAAATCAAAGGAAATACGTTTTGTTTGATAAATTCACGTCAGCTCTAATTTATACTCGTGGTATGACTTTAAAAATAATCATTCAATATGTCATTTGGAAGCATCAAATCAGTTTTTGCGTGGCCACTGGATTACTCTTTACCCAAAAGTTGGTTATAATTAACTTATTACTTTTTTTTATGGCTTTGGCGGTGGAAAAGGAAGGTTGCCCTAAAGTGATGTTTTGGACGCTATAAATAGAAAAGAAAGCAAAAGGCAAAGAGTGACACACTTTCGCCTCTTCTCCTCCACTCATAGCTGTGCATATCCAAGCAACAGACCACCAAAAAGTAACCAATCAAGGAAGCAACGAGCACTTATCAAGAAGAAGAGGATGAGCTTGCAAAACCAATAAGAAGGAGAGATGGGAGCTGAATCAAAAAGTCTTGGCATCGAATTCAAGGACGGTTGCAAGAAAGGAAGAAAAATCCAAGTGTAACTTGTATCTCATGCCTTTATCTCTTTATTTCTATTGGAATATTTTTATGAATGTTGTATTAATATTCATGCATGACTAAACTTTAAATCTAGTTAAGGGAACTATTTATTAGATTAATGTGTTTAAGAATGGTTTGATTTATTCTTATATATGCCTATAGTTTCTTTATTTAGTACATGTAATCTTAATGTGCAATGTTCAAAAATTTATTTTCACTAATTTTTCATTTAAAAATTTAATCATAAATCCTAACCAACGATGGAAAATAATTTTATTATTGCCCACCCAGACTTGTAAAATAAGTGGAAATCTTGTAAATTCAAGCAAAAACCCAAAATTAAGCCAAATCCTCCCTGAATTGGACCAAACTAGCCCATAACCGATTAGAACTGTCTAGAAGTGCAAAAATCCCCATTGGGTCCTAAGCCCCTTCTCTCCTTCCAGTTAACGCTGGCCCCAGGAGCTCTCCCCTCCCTTGGTCTCGATTTTTCGACGACGGTAGCCTTCAACCGACAGGCGTGATCTCTTCTTCTCCTTAGCAGTAGCTCCGATCGCTGCTTTCCCTATCTCCGGCCTGCCCGTCTTAGCGCAAAAACAAGAGAGACAGACCCCTATTTGGTATCGCGGCCGACCTCAAGCAATTTTCGACTGCTCTTCAATTAGCTAAGCCGATTATCCTCCCTCTTCACTCATTTGCAAGTTATTTTGTATAGATTGGGCGAAGTATTGAAGGAATTGATCAAATGAAACTTAGGGATTTGAGGACAAAAGTTTGGATTTCGTTAGATATAGACATAATTCGTAGTAGCTGGCTATAGAACTAATCCTATATGGAATTTGCTACGTTTTGGCATATGAGTTGCAAGATTCTGGAATCATGGCACCTCCAGCCACCACGAAGGGCAGCAATGGCAGAGGCTCCGGTGACTGGAATTCCTCATAGACAATATGTTCCAATTTTTATATAGATTCTAGTTTTGCAATTAGTTTTGTACTTTGATATTATTTAGTGCTCGAATCCTTAGACGACAGAAATCGAAAATTAGGCTTCTAAGCCATAAATATCACAGAAACTTAAAATTAAGGAGGGATTATATGAACTGTGTAAGCTTGGTTTGGTAGATGCAATAGCTAATAATTTAGAATGATTAGAAATGACTATTTCTTTGATTTAAGATGTTTAGTGTTATGATATAAGGATAAATATACATGCGTTTACAATTAGTAGTGGGTAAAAAAATATAAACAGAATCCGGCTGCTTAGGTGTCCGAAGGTCTAAGCGAGAGGGGACTGGTTACCCGCACCTCAGGATCGTGACAACTTGCGGTACCACTTAATTCTGTTTTACGGGCTTTATCGATTTTGTGCCTCACGACACGCCCAACCTACCCCATTGAAGGGCTGACGCGCAAAACTAAGTGGCGTCCCCACCCAAACGAGGGTCCTTGGCCACAGAGCCGCATTCGTCGAATAGGGTAACCTGGGGGTAAGAGCCTCTGCTTCGTCACAAGGTCACAAAGTGAGAGCCCCCCATGGAACGGACCCGATTTTTGTCCTCAGAATTAAGTCAGAATGTGGAGGGAGAAGAGAAGAAAGCCTTTAACAGGGCTTTAAGAAGTAGCAATTTATATTGAAAATATAAAACTTTATTTAATTACAAAAATTAAATTTGATTTACAAAATTGAAAGACATATACAAAATTTAAAAGATTAGACTTACAAAGTTTAAAGAATCTCTAACCTTGAATCCTTACAGTGGACGTTGGAAAGAGAGGAGAGAGATTTACTAACTAAGCTTTTAGGCTTAGGATTGCCTATAATTGGACAATGCCTTCACAAAGAGGAGAGGCTCTTTTTATATATAAAATTTAGGAATCTTACTGTGTGCTTTTTACTGTTGATGAACAGTGACTTGTCTGCCACAGAATCTTTACTTTTTACTGTGGACGAATAGTGACTTGTCTGCCACCGAATCTTGACTTTTACTGTGGATGAACAGTGGGTTGTCTGCCACAGAATCTTTACTTTTACTGTTGATAATAGTAACCTGGCTTCTACTGTTGGAATAGTAGCTTGGCCTTTCCTGTGCTGAATAGTGGTTGACCTTTACTGTGTATAAATAGTCTTTGGTCTGCCATATGATCAGTTTGATGATGCGTTGTCGTTTTTACAAAAATAATGAGTTGAAGGAATTAGGTTCCTTCTGCCTTTTACAAGAAGATGAGGACAATGAGCTGTCCTTCTTTTTACTTTTCTTTTTATTATCACTTTTCTTTTCTTTTCATTTTTCTTTTATCTTTTGACTGTAATAATGGAATATCATCATGAATTGCACTATCACCATGTGAAGGTGATGATGATAATATAATTTTATCTTTTTATGCCAAATATTATTGAGACCATTTGGGCCTATTTTATTGGGCTTGACTAATATACCTATAATATACCCAGGGCGAAAAGAATGGCCAGCCCTATTCTTCGAGGATGGGTTTTATAATGACCTTTACAATGGGCCAAGGAATGATACTGGTGGATCATCCTTTAACCATAAGGATACAAATGGGTTGAAAACCATTACAGTATTTTACTAGTTAAATTGAATTGGATTTTTGGCAAATCCACAGCCATTAACGGATTTGATAGCTCTTTACTGTCTGCCGTTTGAGACAGAGTAGCCGTATCATAAGCGGATACGATCGCGTTTAAGTTTAGAAGTCATACCTGCGTATCTTCCGCTGAAGAAGATACTATATCATATAATATCTTTAGAAGGATTTTAGTGGATTGAGGATAAGTATCAATCCATTGTTTAATATCGCTAGAGAGGGATATTTTAGTGGTAAGGGATTTAGTAATAACCTCAATTTGCTCTGAAAGAGCTTTAATGGGTGAGTGTTTACTCCCAGTAGCTTTCCTTCTCTCCATTGTTCTTGTAAGGCTACAAGGAAGATTTAAAGTAGGCAAGAGCAAAATATAGGAAAGTAGTTATAGATAGAGATATATAGTAAATTAAAAAATATGAATTTAAATTATGAAAATGATTTTAAGTATGATACGTGGCGTTGTTATACCAAGAGGACGACTAATTAAATAGTCCTTTGGACCAGTAGCCCGCACTTCTGGGTTTCCAGCCTATATATCAATACTGTTTACAAAAACAGTTACTGTTTAGATCGTACTTTAAAAATAAGTACTGTTTATCAAACAAGTATATACTACGGAATTTTACTAGAAATACAAAGATACTGTATAATACAAAAATATTTTATTCGGATGAACTGGTTGTTGAATCTAATTCATCAATTTGATTTTTACTTTTTCTAAATTCAGATTCTGAATTATCTGAATCAATATACAGTTTATAGATTTTATTCAAAACTTCTTTTTCCAAATTTAATGCATTTAATTTTTGATTGAATTTACAAAAGTTAGACGTATGTCCCTTCTTACCACATGTATAACATGTCAAATCGTTATAAGAAGTTTTATGATATTTTCTTTTATTAGAATCAAATTTGTCATTTTGATAAGATTTATCTTTATAATGTTGTTTAGAATTTTTATTAGGTTTATGTGATCTAGAACACTGGCCATCACATCTTGGAGGAGATGTTATGTCATAATCAAATTGTTTACAATAAGATCCTAATTCTCTTTCAGTTTTACGCATTTCATATTCTAAATTTCTTTGAAGTTTCAAATCATGACAGATTTGTAGACCTTCTTTATAAATTATACTAATTAATTGACCATATGTTAATTTCCTATAAGGTATAGGATTACCATGTTGCTGTTTAATAAAATTCCTAACTTTTTCTCCCAAAAAATAAGGTAATCCCGCCAAGAATTTTTCTTTCCAAAAATCTTGACTTGAATCTTCCCTTAACATTAATCGGGTGAGAAAGATGGTTTTATATTCTTGAAAATCACCTAATGTTCTACATTTAAGATTACTTAGTAATTCTGCATTTTTATTTTTTATGTGAGATGGATCTCCTATAAAATGTAATGAAATAGTAAGAATTAAAGATGACACTGCATCTTGTATTACATCACCATTTTCATCATATATAGGTTGCTCATCTTCATCAATTTTAATTGAATTTAGAATGTCTTCATGTTGTTTTTCAGTGAGATGATAATCCCACCATCCTTTAAGTTGGCCGGTAAAGCCAGCAATTAAGATTTCTGCTATAGTTTTATCAGATATAATTGACTGAGTTTTATAAGCATTTGCAGCCATTGTCATTTGTTGCAAAAGACTTAATATATTATATTCACTTAAACCATCTATGTTCCATTCATAGATTGTTGAAGCATTATATTTAAATTGACTGATAGTGTTCGGTTTATTAATTATACCTAAATCAGGTGCTCTATTTATTATTTCCCTATGATGATTTATTGGATTTATGTCAAATTGTTTTATATCTTCTGAGTTTTCGTCTTGTGATCCAGACTCAAAATCAGAATGTTCTTCTATAATGTTTATAGTTGGAGAAGCCTGAGGGGTGTCAGGAGCTACTAGTTGGGTAGTTGTTGAATGTATGTCAAGCTTATTTAATTGATTTTTTAATTGGTTTACAAATTCAAATTTACTAGACTGAGAAAGTTGATGACTTTTTATTGTTTCTTTACCTTTAACACTTTTATTTACAATTGGTTTTTCATTAATTAAATCTGTAGTACTTAATTTATTTTGTTTAATTAAAATTTTACAAAATTTAGATGTGTGTCCTATTTTACCACAATGATAACAAGTTATGATTTTTGATTTTTTATACGAAATTTTCTTCGATTTTTTATTGTATTTACAAACTTTAGCTGTATGACCGTGTTTTCCACAAGTATAACAATTTAAATCTTTATACGATTTTTTAATTGATTTTTCCTTATGTTTTTTAGGAGATGTAGATGTTTGTGTGTGATCATTTTTACAAATTAATTGTGATTCTAGACATGTTACTGGATTTACACCTTTATCAGATTGATTTTCTTTAATTAAGTTATACCAATCAAAGAATTGTATTTCATTTTGCCTATTTAGTTTATAGTCTAAATATTCAGATTTTAATTCTTCAAAAGGATAAGTTTTGAGAATCTGCTTCATTTTAATTAAGTTTTTTATTTTAGATATTTCATTTAATAAATCTTTTTCAATATCTTTTTTAGTTAAAATATTGAGGTTTTTAGCAACTGTAGAAACATTTACTGTAGAGATCTTAAAACCATTTTTATCAGGAACAATTACTGTAGAAATCATCTTTTCATCAATAGCTTTATAATCATCCTTAGAAATTAATTCATTTCTATTAATAATCCTTTGAATTTTTGAAGATTCAAAATCATTCCATTTAAGACTATTAGCAGATCTACATAATAAAGGATCCATGTTCTAATACCAACAAGTTAGGGATCATCGCCTGGTTATACCCTTCACTGCCCAACAATCAACTCAAAAAGGGACTTACAACGGGTTCAGTAGGCATACCCAAACTTTTCCACGGTATTTCAGTCGGCTTCCTCTATCATAATAGATTTACTAACAGTGTTAAATGTTCAGGCTCTGATACCAACAAAAGCTTCTAGGACCGTTGCAAGATCTGAATCTTTTGAAACGAGGATAAATGAATATAAAAGATGATGATCAGTTTTAAACAATAATGAATTTTACTTCAGAATCAACATACAAATTTACAATTTTCTGATGTGGAAGATCACACTAAGGTGCAACCACAGAGCATACTTATACAACATACAATTTTACGCAAGAACAATTTTAAAGGTTTAGGGTTCCTGCAACCTTAACCTGGGATCCCCAGAATTAAGTCAGAATGTGGAGGGAGAAGAGAAGAAAGCCTTTAACAGGACTTTAAGAAGTAGCAATTTATATTGAAAATATAAAACTTTATTTAATTACAAAAATTAAATTTGATTTACAAAATTGAAAGACATATACAAAATTTAAAAGATTAGACTTACAAAGTTTAAAGAATCTCTAACCTTGAATCCTTACAGTGGACGTTGGAAAGAGAGGAGAGAGATTTACTAACTAAGCTTTTAGGCTTAGGATTGCCTATAATTGGACAATGCCTTCACAAAGAGGAGAGGCTGTTTTTATATATAAAATTTAGGAATCTTACTGTGTGCTTTTTACTGTTGATGAACAGTGACTTGTCTGCCACAGAATCTTTACTTTTTACTGTGGACGAATAGTGACTTGTCTGCCACCGAATCTTGACTTTTACTGTGGATGAACAGTGGGTTGTCTGCCACAGAATCTTTACTTTTACTGTTGATAATAGTAACCTGGCTTCTACTGTTGGAATAGTAGCTTGGCCTTTCCTGTGCTGAATAGTGGTTGACCTTTACTGTGTATAAATAGTCTTTGGTCTGCCATATGATCAGTTTGATGATGCGTTGTCGTTTTTACAAAAATAATGAGTTGAAGGAATTAGGTTCCTTCTGCCTTTTACAAGAAGATGAGGACAATGAGCTGTCTTTCTTTTTACTTTTCTTTTTATTATCACTTTTCTTTTCTTTTCATTTTTCTTTTATCTTTTGACTGTAATAATGGAATATCATCATGAATTGCACTATCACCATGTGAAGGTGATGATGATAATATAATTTTATCTTTTTATGCCAAATATTATTGAGACCATTTGGGCCTATTTTATTGGGCTTGACTAATATACCTATAATATACCCAGGGCTTGACTAATATACCTATAATATACCTATAATTCTGGGGATCCCAGGTTAAGGTTGCAGGAACCCTAAACCTTTAAAATTGTTCTTGCGTAAAATTGTATGTTGTATAAGTATGCTCTGTGGTTGCACCTTAGTGTGATCTTCCACATCAGAAAATTGTAAATTTGTATGTTGATTCTGAAGTAAAATTCATTATTGTTTAAAACTGATCATCATCTTTTATATTCATTTATCCTCGTTTCAAAAGATTCAGATCTTGCAACGGTCCTAGAAGCTTTTGTTGGTATCAGAGCCTGAACATTTAACACTGTTAGTAAATCTATTATGATAGAGGAAGCCGACTGAAATACCGTGGAAAAGTTTGGGTATGCCTACTGAACCCGTTGTAAGTCCCTTTTTGAGTTGATTGTTGGGCAGTGAAGGGTATAACCAGGCGATGATCCCTAACTTGTTGGTATTAGAACATGGATCCTTTATTATGTAGATCTGCTAATAGTCTTAAATGGAATGATTTTGAATCTTCAAAAATTCAAAGGATTATTAATAGAAATGAATTAATTTCTAAGGATGATTATAAAGCTATTGATGAAAAGATGATTTCTACAGTAATTGTTCCTGATAAAAATGGTTTTAAGATCTCTACAGTAAATGTTTCTACAGTTGCTAAAAACCTCAATATTTTAACTAAAAAAGATATTGAAAAAGATTTATTAAATGAAATATCTAAAATAAAAAACTTAATTAAAATGAAGCAGATTCTCAAAACTTATCCTTTTGAAGAATTAAAATCTGAATATTTAGACTATAAACTAAATAGGCAAAATGAAATACAATTCTTTGATTGGTATAACTTAATTAAAGAAAATCAATCTGATAAAGGTGTAAATCCAGTAACATGTCTAGAATCACAATTAATTTGTAAAAATGATCACACACAAACATCTACATCTCCTAAAAAACATAAGGAAAAATCAATTAAAAAATCGTATAAAGATTTAAATTGTTATACTTGTGGAAAACACGGTCATACAGCTAAAGTTTGTAAATGCAATAAAAAATCGAAGAAAATTTCGTATAAAAAATCAAAAATCATAACTTGTTATCATTGTGGTAAAATAGAACACACATCTAAATTTTGTAAAATTTTAATTAAACAAAATAAATTAAGTACTACAGATTTAATTAATGAAAAACCAATTGTAAATAAAAGTGTTAAAGGTAAAGAAACAATAAAAAGTCATCAACTTTCTCAGTCTAGTAAATTTGAATTTGTAAACCAATTAAAAAATCAATTAAATAAGCTTGACATACATTCAACAACTACCCAACTAGTAGCTCCTGACACCCCTCAGGCTTCTCCAACTATAAACATTATAGAAGAACATTCTGATTTTGAGTCTGGATCACAAGACGAAAACTCAGAAGATATAAAACAATTTGACATAAATCCAATAAATCATCATAGGGAAATAATAAATAGAGCACCTGATTTAGGTATAATTAATAAACCGAACACTATCAGTCAATTTAAATATAATGCTTCAACAATCTATGAATGGAACATAGATGGTTTAAGTGAATATAATATATTAAGTCTTTTGCAACAAATGACAATGGCTGCAAATGCTTATAAAACTCAGTCAATTATATCTGATAAAACTATAGCAGAAATCTTAATTGCTGGCTTTACCGGCCAACTTAAAGGATGGTGGGATTATCATCTCACTGAAAAACAACATGAAGACATTCTAAATTCAATTAAAATTGATGAAGATGAGCAACCTATATATGATGAAAATGGTGATGTAATACAAGATGCAGTGTCATCTTTAATTCTTACTATTTCATTACATTTTATAGGAGATCCATCTCACATAAAAGATAAAAATGCGGAATTACTAAGTAATCTTAAATGTAGAACATTAGGTGATTTTCAAGAATATAAAACCATCTTTCTCACCCGATTAATGTTAAGGGAAGATTCAAGTCAAGATTTTTGGAAAGAAAAATTCTTGGCGGGATTACCTTATTTTTTGGGAGAAAAAGTTAGGAATTTTATTAAACAGCAACATGGTAATCCTATACCTTATAGGAAATTAACATATGGTCAATTAATTAGTATAATTTATAAAGAAGGTCTACAAATCTGTCATGATTTGAAACTTCAAAGAAATTTAAAATATGAAATGCGTAAAACTGAAAGAGAATTAGGATCTTATTGTAAACAATTTGATTATGACATAACATCTCCTCCAAGATGTGATGGCCAGTGTTCTAGATCACATAAACCTAATAAAAATTCTAAACGACATTATAAAGATAAATCTTATCAAAATGACAAATTTGATTCTAATAAAAGAAAATATCATAAAACTTCTTATAACGATTTGACATGTTATACATGTGGTAAGAAGGGACATACGTCTAACTTTTGTAAATTCAATCAAAAATTAAATGCATTAAATTTGGAAAAAGAAGTTTTGAATAAAATCTATAAACTGTATATTGATTCAGATAATTCAGAATCTGAATTTAGAAAAAGTAAAAATCAAATTGATGAATTAGATTCAACAACCAGTTCATCCGAATAAAATATTTTTGTATTATACAGTATCTTTGTATTTCTAGTAAAATTCCGTAGTATATACTTGTTTGATAAACAGTACTTATTTTTAAAGTACGATCTAAACAGTAACTGTTTTTGTAAACAGTATTGATATATAGGCTGGAAACCCAGAAGTGCGGGCTACTGGTCCAAAGGACTATTTAATTAGTCGTCCTCTTGGTATAACAACGCCACGTATCATACTTAAAATCATTTTCATAATTTAAATTCATATTTTTTAATTTACTATATATCTCTATCTATAACTACTTTCCTATATTTTGCTCTTGCCTACTTTAAATCTTCCTTGCAGCCTTACAAGAACAATGGAGAGAAGGAAAGCTACTGGGAGTAAACACTCACCCATTAAAGCTCTTTCAGAGCAAATTGAGGTTATTACTAAATCCCTTACCACTAAAATATCCCTCTCTAGCGATATTAAACAATGGATTGATACTTATCCTCAATCCACTAAAATCCTTCTAAAGATATTATATGATATAGTATCTTCTTCAGCGGAAGATACGCAGGTATGACTTCTAAACTTAAACGCGATCGTATCCGCTTATGATACGGCTACTCTGTCTCAAACGGTAGACAGTAAAGAGCTATCAAATCCGTTAATGGCTGTGGATTTGCCAAAAATCCAATTCAATTTAACTAGTAAAATACTGTAATGGTTTTCAACCCATTTGTATCCTTATGGTTAAAGGATGATCCACCAGTATCATTCCTTGGCCCATTGTAAAGGTCATTATAAAACCCATCCTCGAAGAATAGGGCTGGCCATTCTTTTCGCCCTGGGTATATTATAGGTATATTAGTCAAGCCCAATAAAATAGGCCCAAATGGTCTCAATAATATTTGGCATAAAAAGATAAAATTATATTATCATCATCACCTTCACATGGTGATAGTGCAATTCATGATGATATTCCATTATTACAGTCAAAAGATAAAAGAAAAATGAAAAGAAAAGAAAAGTGATAATAAAAAGAAAAGTAAAAAGAAGGACAGCTCATTGTCCTCATCTTCTTGTAAAAGGCAGAAGGAACCTAATTCCTTCAACTCATTATTTTTGTAAAAACGACAACGCATCATCAAACTGATCATATGGCAGACCAAAGACTATTTATACACAGTAAAGGTCAACCACTATTCAGCACAGGAAAGGCCAAGCTACTATTCCAACAGTAGAAGCCAGGTTACTATTATCAACAGTAAAAGTAAAGATTCTGTGGCAGACAACCCACTGTTCATCCACAGTAAAAGTCAAGATTCGGTGGCAGACAAGTCACTATTCGTCCACAGTAAAAAGTAAAGATTCTGTGGCAGACAAGTCACTGTTCATCAACAGTAAAAAGCACACAGTAAGATTCCTAAATTTTATATATAAAAAGAGCCTCTCCTCTTTGTGAAGGCATTGTCCAATTATAGGCAATCCTAAGCCTAAAAGCTTAGTTAGTAAATCTCTCTCCTCTCTTTCCAACGTCCACTGTAAGGATTTAAGGTTAGAGATTCTTTAAACTTTGTAAGTCTAATCTTTTAAATTTTGTATATGTCTTTCAATTTTGTAAATCAAATTTAATTTTTGTAATTAAATAAAGTTTTATATTTTCAATATAAATTGCTACTTCTTAAAGCCCTGTTAAAGGCTTTCTTCTCTTCTCCCTCCACATTCTGACTTAATTCTGAGGACAAAAATCGGGTCCGTTCCATGGGGGGCTCTCACTTTGTGACCTTGTGACGAAGCAGAGGCTCTTACCCCCAGGTTACCCTATTCGACGAATGCGGCTCTGTGGCCAAGGACCCTCGTTTGGGTGGGGACGCCACTTAGTTTTGCGCGTCAGCCCTTCAATGGGGTAGGTTGGGCGTGTCGTGAGGCACAAAATCGATAAAGCCCGTAAAACAGAATTAAGTGGTACCGCAAGTTGTCACGATCCTGAGGTGCGGGTAACCAGTCCCCTCTCGCTTAGACCTTCGGACACCTAAGCAGCCGGATTTGCGGATTTGTTGGTATCAGAGCTTCTAGGACCGATTTATTACTCAGACTCAGATATTAAGTTGATTTTAATATTTACAAATTAATAAACATATCATACATATCAAAACCTATATAAGCATGAACTAAGCAGCGATCATTATCAATATACATATTAATCAAGATATCATTAATATATATGTCAAATAATATACTATTATCAATAGGATTTATAATCATATAAATCATTACTATTTTCTTGGTACGTAGCGTTGTTAGCACAAGGTTTCCCTTATTTATCAAGTGCAATGATAAACACCAGGAGGTTATGTGTTTCCAGCTGATATACCAAAGATTTTTAATTTTAATAGTATTTATTTATAAACATACAAGAATGATATTTCTGATGTGGAAGATCACACTAAGGTGCAACCACAGAGCATACTTATATACAACATACAAATCACAAATAAATTTAATATTTATCAATTAACTCAACCAATTTTAATTAAGGTTTAGGGTTCCTGCAACCTTAGCCTGGGTTCCCCAGAACTAAGTCAGAGTGTGGAGGGAGAAGAGAATGAAGCCTTTAACAGGGCTTTAAAAGTAGCAATTTATATTGACTAAAATAAATAATTGAAATAACAAAATAGGATTACAATATTTAAATACAAAATTTAAACTTTAAATGATAAACTTAAACTAGTTTTAACTTACAAGAATTTAAGACTTTCAACACTTGAATCCTTTACAATCGAACTGGGAAAGGAGGGAGATAGTTTAAGGAGGGAATAACTACGCCTAGATTGAAGTATATGCTATATTATGAGTTTACATACGATGCCTTCACAAGGGGAAAAGGCTCCCTTAAATAAAAATTTTGGAATCTTTACTATTTACTTTTACTATTGGTGAACAGTAGTTTCTGTCGAAGAATCTCTACTGTTTACTTTTACTGTTGGTGAACAGTAGTCTTTGTCGAAGAATCTCTACTGTTTGCTTTTACTGTTGGTGAACAGTAGTCTCTGTCGAAGAATCTCTACTGTTTGCTTTTACTGTTGGTGAACAGTAGTCTTTGTCGAAGAATCTCTACTGTGCTAAGTTGACCTTTACTGTTGGCGAGTGGACCTTTACTGTTGCTGAGTGGACCTTTACTTTTGCTGAGTGGACTTTTACTGTTGCTGAGTTGATTTTGGCTGTGCCGAGCTGTATTTTACTTTTGCTAAATTGGCCTTTTACTAAAAACTTGTGTGCGGCTTTGATTGGGTACTTTACAAAGAGTGAAGGAATAAGGTTCCTTCTGCCTGTTTACAGTGATTCAGTATAAGATGAGGACGATGATGTGTCCTTCTTTTTCTTTTTTAACTTTTCTTTTCTTTTTATTTTTTCTTTTTGTTTTAACTTCTTTTTTCTTTCTTTTTCTTTTTTACCTGCTTTACTTTGGATTTTTATGATATCGCTGTCATCACTTTCGTCACTAGATGAACTAGATGAGGAGGATGATGGTAAAACAATTTTACCCTTGTCTTTATGGTGTGTAGTGTTTGAAGATTTACTGGAGGATGCACTGTGGGCTTTACTGGTGGATGGTTTTATGGGCTGATTTGAACTGGTTGAGAGTTGTTCAGACATCTCTTGACAGATCAATCTATATTCTTCTGCTGTTTTGGCTGCAGCTAACCGGGCCTGACATTGGGCTTTTTGAATACCAAACTGGGGGTTATCCTGAATAGCTAATGTATGGGCATAGGTTAAAGCTGGTTTAGATGGGCTGGATAATTTATTGCGGATCCATTGACTAATTTTATGTTCAGTGGTGGAATTCTTGAATGATCCCCACCATTTTATTTTATGTCTTTTTATTATCATGGGAATTTGGCTTCCTGGAACATACTGATAATCAAAATACCATTGATATACCCATGGGGTAAAGAAGGTCATACAATAATACATCAAAGAAGGAATATGAACTTCTTCAGGTTTAGGTTTATAATGGGTTTTAAAGAACTGGTACAAATAATGGATATCATGAGGAATGATTTCCTCTGAAATTCCTTTAAATTGCCACCATCTTTTAAACCAATTTGGGATTTTTAAATCAGTGCGTATATTTTGATCAAAATATATTAACCAGGAATGAGTAGTGGTGGGATTTTGAAGACAAAATATCGTATCCCATGCTTTTTTATAGTCAAAATAATTATAACTCATATTATATTTATGCAATCCTTTAAATTTTACTGGCGTTACTAAAGAAGATACGGGCCAATCCTTAGGATGGATGACGCGTTTTATTTTTATAGAAGAATAAGAAATTATTCCATTTTTATCAAAAGTATGTTTGATGTTTACTGATTCAGTATCTAATAATATATTATTATAATAGGCCTGAGGTTTTGACAAATCTGTTGGCATAAAAAACCAATTCTCAGGATAATAATTTTTTATAATTTGCCAAGGATTATTATGATTATAACCATCCTCAACTTCGATTTCAAAATCAAATAAATTTTTATCAAACCATTTATGTATATTACCAGTAGATTTATATTGGATTTTTGGCAAATCCACAGCCATCAACGGATTTGATAACTCTTTACTGTCTACCGTTTGAGACAGAGTAGCCGTATCATGAGCGGATACGATCGCTTTAGATTTAGAAGACATACCTGGGTCCTCTGTTGAAGAGGATGCCATTCCCTGCAGTGCTTTAATTACTTCAGGAGATTGAGAAAGTTCCTCAATCCATTTTTTAAGGTCTTTAGAAGAAGTGGGTTTAGTGTTTAAGGTTTTACTAAGATCTTCAGATTGCTCAGAAAGAGCTTTAGTTGGGGAGCCTGAATCTTGTTTAATTTCTTTCCCTTTATCCTTCTTTCTTCCCATTGTTCTGTAAGAATTCTCTAGTTAGAAAGTCTGGAATATTATTATCATTACCTTTAATATATTCTATGTCAAATTCAAAAATACTTAAAAGCGCTTGCCATCGAGCAAAAATTTGTTTAGAGGCAAGGTTTTGGACATCTTTCTGCAAAACTTCTTTTGCAGATTTACAATCAATACGAAGTAAAAATTTTTGATTTAAAAGATCAGATTGAAATTTATTTATACAAATAACAATACTTAAAATTTCTTTTTTAATGGTAGAATAATTTAATTGAGTTGAAGTCCAATGACCTGAAGTATATTGGATTATTCTTTCTTTACTATTAATTGTTTGTTTTAAAATTCCGCCATAACCAATATTAGAAGCATCAGTTTCAACAATTTTAAAAGCAGTAGGATCAGGAATATATAAATAAGGAATTTCTTTTACTAATGATTTTATCTTTTTTACGAGTTGAGTATGCTGAGTTGTCCAAGGACCAGCATTTTTACAAAGTCTATTATGTAAAGGTTTTATCATGCAATTTAAATTTGGATAAAAATCAATAACATAATTTAAACAACCAAGAAAACGTTGTAATTGGGGTTTATTAGAAATTTCATCAGGAAATTTTTCACCAAAAACAAGTGCTCTTTCTATAGGTTGAATCATACCTTGTTCTATATGATGTCCTAAAAATCTTATTTTAGTTTTAAACAAATCCATTTTAGCTTTACTTAATGCTAAACCATTTTTCTCGATAATCATACAAAATGTTTTTAAATGTTTAAAATGATCTTCTAGAGTTGTACTAAATATAAGCACATCATCAATATAAACAATACAAAATTTATAATATGGGTTAAAAATATCATTCATGATCCTCTGAAATTCAGAAGGAGCATTTTTTAATCCAAAAGGCATTACATTCCATTCGTATTGACCAAATGGAACTGTAAATGCTGTTTTATATCTGTCATTAGGGTCAATTTGAATCTGCCAATAGCCAGATTTCATATCAAATTTACTAAAAATATTTGCATTATAGAGTTGCTTTAATAGATCTTTTTTATTTGGAATAGGATACCTAATCCATTTTAAAGCTGTATTTGATGGTTTATAATTTATTACTAATCTGGGAGCACCTCGTTCTATTTCAGCGTTTTTATTTACATAAAAAGCTGCACAAGACCATGGGCTTCTAGATTTAGAAATTAATTTTTTATTAAGTAAATCTTGAATTTCATTTTTACAATGGTTAATCAATTCAGGACTCATCTGAATTGGTCTAGCTTTAGTTTTAATGGTTTTTTCATCAAAATCTTTTTCATATGGTAAGTCCACTATGTGTTGTTTACGATTCCAAAAAGCATTTGGATGGTCAGCACATAATTTGTTTTCCATAAAATTTTTTAGAGTTGAGATTTTATTTTGGATATCATCAGAATTTAATTGGTTTTTAATTCTATTTAAACATGCATTATTTTTCAAATCTTTTAAGTTTTCTTCTTTAGATTTGATTAAAGAATTTATTTCTAACATTTTAATTGAATGAGCTTTTAATAAATTTAATTGTTTCTTTTTAGGTTTTTCCGTAAATTCTAGTTGAGCCTTACAATTTTTTATTTTAAATTTAATACAATCCTCTTTAACTGAATATGGTGTGATGAGATTTATAAATGGAGTGCCTAATATTACCATATAATTTATCTGAGGTGAAAGTAAAAATACTGTGTTTATTTCTAAGGCTTGATTTATGATTATTGCGTCTGTTTTTCCTATAATTTCAAGTTTAGATTTGTTGGCTGTACTTAATTTTTCACTAGTTTTTAACCAATATCTTTTAGGAACTATATCAGATTTTATACAGTTTAAATCTGCACCTGTGTCAAAGAGTGCAATGGCATCTATCACAAAATCATTTATTTGAATGTTTATTTTTACTAAATATTTTCGTGAAGTGATTTCTTGTAATAAATTGAGAAAATTACAGTCTATATCTTCATCTAATTCATTTATTTTTAAATTACTCGCTGGTTCATCTTCTTCTGAGGAAGAACTAGAAATAAGTTGGGATTCTAGTATTTTTATTTTTTTAGAGTTTTGTTGAAGTTGGGTTTTTAATTCTTTTACTTCATTTTTTAGCACCTTAATTTCTTTATATAATTCTTTAGTATATTCATCCATATCGACCTTTTTAGGTTGATTTTTATTTAAAATGGTAGTTAAATCATAAGTATTAGACTGAATTTTAGGAGTAATATTTTTTACGGCATCTTCGTCTTCAAAACTTTTTATTAGTTTTTTAAGAAGTTTAGCTCTAATTTCTTGATCTTCAATTCCATTAACTACTGTTAATAAATTACTTTGATCTTTAGATAACATATTTAAAGAAAATTTTGATGAACTGGAAGAACTTGTAGTAGTTCCTAATTCATCAATTTGATTTTCACTTTCATTAGTCTCAGATACCGAAGAGTCCGAATCAATATAGAGTTCGTATATTTTATTTAAAACATTTTCTTCCAAATTTAATTCATGTAATCTTTTATTAAATTTACAAAATTTAGATGTATGCCCTTTTTTACCACAATTATAACAAGTCAAATTTTTATAAGAAGTTTTAGTTGTAGTTTTAGAAGGTTGTTTATTTTTGTTTCTATAAGAAGATTTTGTTCTTTTTTTACTATAAAATTTATCTTGACTAGGTGTATATCTATATTGTTTTTTAGAGTATTTATTTCTATAATATTTTTTAGGTTTATTGGTTTTAGAACATTGGCCCTCACATTTCTGTGGAGAAGTTATACTATAGTCAAATTGTTTACAAAAAGATCCTAATTCTTTTTTAGTTTTCTGCATTTCATATTTTATCTTTCTTTGAAGTTTTAGATCATGACATATTTGTAAACCTTCCTTTTGAATTATACTAATTAATTGTCCATAGGTTAACTTACTATAAGGTATAGGTTGACCATGTTGTTGTTTAATATGATTTCTAACCTTTTCTCCCAAGAAATAAGGTAACCCAGCTAAAAACTTTTCTTTCCAAAAGCTTTGATTAGAGTCTTCCCTTAACATTAATCTAGTGAGAAAAGTCGTTTTATAATTTTGAAAATCACCTAAATGTCTACATTTTAAATTACTAAGTAACTCGGCATTTTTATCCTTTAAGTGAGATGGATCTCCTATAAAATGAAGTGAAATAGTGAGAATTAAAGATGACACTGCATCTTGAATTACTTCACCATTTTCATCATATATAGGTTCACCTTCATCATTTATTTGAATTGAGTTTAGAATTTCTAAATATTGTTGGTCAGTGAGATGATAATCCCACCATCCTTTAAGTTGGCCGGTAAATCCAGCAATTAAGATTTCTGCTATAGCTTTATCAGAAATGATTGACTGTGTTTTATAAGCATTTGCAGCCATTGTCATTTGTTGCAAAATACTTAAGATATTATATTCACTTAAACCATCTATGTTCCATTCATAGATTGTTGAAGCATTATATTTAAATTGAGATATAGTATTAGGTTTATCAACAATTCCTAAGTCTGGTGCTCTATTTACTATTTCTCTATGATGATTTATAGGATTGATTTCAAATTGTTGAATATTTTCTGAGTCAGGTTCACTAACATCAGAGTTGGTGTTTTCTTCAATTATATTTATATTTCTTGATGCTGATGATTGAGGAGTATCCTGAGCTACATGTTGGGTAGTCGCAGATCGAACTTGAATTTTACTTAATTGATCTTTTAATTGATGTACAAATTCTTTTTTACTTGATTGGGAAATTTGAAAAGGTTTAAACATATGAGATTGTACTTTTTCTTTACCTTTTACCGTTTCATTCACAATTAGATTATTGTCCAATAAGTTTTCAATTCTTTTTAATTGTGTATTTAAACAGATTAAACTCGCATTACTAAAATTATTTTGTTCGATTATTTTTTTATTTACATCATTATCTTGAGCAGTTTTGTATGGGGCACAAGTAATTTCATTATCATGGTGTTTTAATTTACTAATTGTTTTAGGTGGAAAATCACTCTTTATTGTTTGATCATTTACTACAAATTCTGGTCTCTTGTCTCTAATAGTTATTGGGTTTAGACTATTCTCAAATTTATTTTCTTTAATTAAGTTATACCAATCAAAGAATTTAATTTCAGTTTGATTATTTAATTTATATTCTAAATATTCAGATTTTAATTCTTCAAAAGTATATGTTTTTAATATCTTTTTTATTTTTAATAAATTTTTTGTTTTAGATATTTCTTTTATTAAATTCTTTTCAATATTTTCTTTAGTAAGAACATTTAATTCTCTGTCTATTGCACTAACATTTTCAGTTATAGCTGAAGCTGTTGGTGATTCTGGAGATGAATTTACCAAATTAGATTGTTGATTAACATAGTTATCTACAGGATTATAAACAGCCTGTGGTATAGAAGAACTATAATCAACTCCTTTCATTTTATTTAAATTAGGTATATCTGAAGTAGAATACCTAGGTTTTACAAAAGTTTGAATAATCGGTTTAGGTTCAGATTCTTTATATTTTGCATAAATAACAGAAGGTATAGAAGAACTAGGTTTATCATTTTCATCTGTAGTTACAGAGGAAGATGACCCTGTAATCCTCATACTATGACTTCTATTAAATTTTAATGTAACTTTACCATCTTCAAACTGTTCAATTTTTTGTAAATTGACATTTGGTTTAATTGGTTCTAATATAGGAGGAGGTACAACCCCTTCCAAAATCCATTCATCGGGAAGTGTGATGTCTTTCCATTGAATGGTTTTAGGTATTACAGTGTTTGTTTTAGTTAAATCTGTTTGAAGAAAACGTGTTTCGCCAATTTTAGGTTGTAACTTATATTTAGTCCCAAAAGCTGAGTTCATTGCTTTATAATGAATTTTATAAATCAAAGCTATAGGAATTGATCCTTGCTTCATCTTATAATTATGGGTTTTAATTTCTAAAACTATACTTTCTAAAATGTTTAAATCATTTAATGAGACAGTCATATCTGGATAGACCTCAAAAGAGATTGGTCCTTCACTTAAGCTAGTCTCAACTGATCCTAATAAAGAATCTTGAAAATTTAAAAATCTAGCATCTCGTACTACTGCAAGAATACTAGTATTTAATCCTTCTCTGGTTAAAGGTTTTATACCTACTTGAATTAATCCGATGTGAATATATTTATATTTTTTACTTTTATGATGTTGCAAAGTTTTAGAAGACAAAAGAGTTATTCTTTCAAAAGGTTTACTTAATTGAAAATCTCTTTCTTCGGTTTTAATAACATAATCAATTTTAAATAAATTAAATTTAGAAATTTTATAAATTTGTTCTTTATCAACTTTAGGAATTTCCCATTCATCAATAGCTTTACTAAAATCTTGTAAAATTAATTCATTTCTATTTATTACCCTTTTAATTTCGGAGTTATCTGAGTCTTCAGATCTATTACTACTAGCCGATCTACATAATAAAGGATCCATTTTATAAGATATCATAAATATTAATGACAACTGTCCGGTTATACCCTCCGGTTATACCCTTTTACTGCCCTTCACTCATGGGTCTTACACGAGTTCAATGGAACGGGTTCAGTGGCACAATGTCAAGACTATCTATGATATGTTATAAAACGAAGGCTTTATATGTATACCAATTAGCAGATCTAAATCCTTAGGCTCTGATACCAACAAATTACAGAAAATTGTAAATTTGTATGTTGATTCTGAAGTAAAATTCATTATTGTTTAAAACTGATCATCATCTTTTATATTCATTTATCCTCGTTTCAAAAGATTCAGATCTTGCAACGGTCCTAGAAGCTTTTTTTGGTATCAGAGCCTGAACATTTAACACTGTTAGTAAATCTATTATGATAGAGGAAGCCGACTGAAATACCGTGGAAAAGTTTGGGTATGCCTACTGAACCCGTTGTAAGTCCCTTTTTGAGTTGATTGTTGGGCAGTGAAGGGTATAACCAGGCGATGATCCCTAACTTGGTATTAGAATATGGATCCTTTATTATGTAGATCTGCTAATAGTCTTAAATGGAATGATTTTGAATCTTCAAAAATTCAAAGGATTATTAATAGAAATGAATTAATTTCTAAGGATGATTATAAAGCTATTGATGAAAAGATGATTTCTACAGTAATTGTTCCTGATAAAAATGGTTTTAAGATCTCTACAGTAAATGTTTCTACAGTTGCTAAAAACCTCAATATTTTAACTAAAAAAGATATTGAAAAAGATTTATTAAATGAAATATCTAAAATAAAAAACTTAATTAAAATGAAGCAGATTCTCAAAACTTATCCTTTTGAAGAATTAAAATCTGAATATTTAGACTATAAACTAAATAGGCAAAATGAAATACAATTCTTTGATTTGTATAACTTAATTAAAGAAAATCAATCTGATAAAGGTGTAAATCCAGTAACATGTCTAGAATCACAATTAATTTGTAAAAATGATCACACACAAACATCTACATCTCCTAAAAAACATAAGGAAAAATCAATTAAAAAATCGTATAAAGATTTAAATTGTTATACTTGTGGAAAACACGGTCATACAGCTAAAATTTGTAAATGCAATAAAAAATCGAAGAAAATTTCGTATAAAAAATCAAAAATCATAACTTGTTATCATTGTGGTAAAATAGGACACACATCTAAATTTTGTAAAATTTTAATTAAACAAAATAAATTAAGTACTACAGATTTAATTAATGAAAAACCAATTGTAAATAAAAGTGTTAAAGGTAAAGAAACAATAAAAAGTCATCAACTTTCTCAGTCTAGTAAATTTGAATTTGTAAACCAATTAAAAAATCAATTAAATAAGCTTGACATACATTCAACAACTACCCAACTAGTAGCTCCTGACACCCCTCAGGCTTCTCCAACTATAAACATTATAGAAGAACATTCTGATTTTGAGTCTGGATCACAAGACGAAAACTCAGAAGATATAAAACAATTTGACATAAATCCAATAAATCATCATAGGGAAATAATAAATAGAGCACCTGATTTAGGTATAATTAATAAATCGAACACTATCAGTCAATTTAAATATAATGCTTCAACAATCTATGAATGGAACATAGATGGTTTAAGTGAATATAATATATTAAGTCTTTTGCAACAAATGACAATGGCTGCAAATGCTTATAAAACTCAGTCAATTATATCTGATAAAACTATAGCAGAAATCTTAATTGCTGGCTTTACCGGCCAACTTAAAGGATGGTGGGATTATCATCTCACTGAAAAACAACATGAAGACATTCTAAATTCAATTAAAATTGATGAAGATGAGCAACCTATATATGATGAAAATGGTGATGTAATACAAGATGCAGTGTCATCTTTAATTCTTACTATTTCATTACATTTTATAGGAGATCCATCTCACATAAAAGATAAAAATGCGGAATTACTAAGTAATCTTAAATGTAGAACATTAGGTGATTTTCAAGAATATAAAACCATCTTTCTCACCCGATTAATGTTAAGGGAAGATTCAAGTCAAGATTTTTGGAAAGAAAAATTCTTGGCGGGATTACCTTATTTTTTGGGAGAAAAAGTTAGGAATTTTATTAAACAGCAACATGGTAATCCTATACCTTATAGGAAATTAACATATGGTCAATTAATTAGTATAATTTATAAAGAAGGTCTACAAATCTGTCATGATTTGAAACTTCAAAGAAATTTAAAATATGAAATGCGTAAAACTGAAAGAGAATTAGGATCTTATTGTAAACAATTTGATTATGACATAACATCTCCTCCAAGATGTGATGGCCAGTGTTCTAGATCACATAAACCTAATAAAAATTCTAAACGACATTATAAAGATAAATCTTATCAAAATGACAAATTTGATTCTAATAAAAGAAAATATCATAAAACTTCTTATAACGATTTGACATGTTATACATGTGGTAAGAAGGGACATACGTCTAACTTTTGTAAATTCAATCAAAAATTAAATGCATTAAATTTGGAAAAAGAAGTTTTGAATAAAATCTATAAACTGTATATTGATTCAGATAATTCAGAATCTGAATTTAGAAAAAGTAAAAATCAAATTGATGAATTAGATTCAACAACCAGTTCATCCGAATAAAATATTTTTGTATTATACAGTATCTTGGTATTTCTAGTAAAATTCCATAGTATATACTTGTTTGATAAACAGTACTTATTTTTAAAGTACGATCTAAACAGTAACTGTTTTTGTAAACAGTATTGATATATAGGCTGGAAACCCAGAAGTGCGGGCTACTGGTCCAAAGGACTATTTAATTAGTCGTCCTCTTGGTATAACAACGCCACGTATCATACTTAAAATCATTTTCATAATTTAAATTCATATTTTTTAATTTACTATATCTCTATCTATAACTACTTTCCTATATTTTGCTCTTGCCTACTTTAAATCTTCCTTGCAGCCTTACAAGAACAATGGAGAGAAGGAAAGCTACTGGGAGTAAACACTCACCCATTAAAGCTCTTTCAGAGCAAATTGAGGTTATTACTAAATCCCTTACCACTAAAATATCCCTCTCTAGCGATATTAAACAATGGATTGATACTTATCCTCAATCCACTAAAATCCTTCTAAAGATAATTATATGATATAGTATCTTCTTCAGCGGAAGATACGCAGGTATGACTTCTAAACTTAAACGCGATCGTATCCGCTTATGATACGGCTACTCTGTCTCAAATGGTAGACAGTAAAGAGCTATCAAATCCGTTAATGGCTGTGGATTTGCCAAAAATCCAATTCAATTTAACTAGTAAAATACTGTAATGGTTTTCAACCCATTTGTATCCTTATGGTTAAAGGATGATCCACCAGTATCATTCCTTGGCCCATTGTAAAGGTCATTATAAAACCCATCCTCGAAGAATAGGGCTGGCCATTCTTTTCGCCCTGGGTATATTATAGGTATATTAGTCAAGCCCAATAAAATAGGCCCAAATGGTCTCAATAATATTTGGCATAAAAAGATAAAATTATATTATCATCATCACCTTCACATGGTGATAGTGCAATTCATGATGATATTCCATTATTACAGTCAAAAGATAAAAGAAAAATGAAAAGAAAAGAAAAGTGATAATAAAAAGAAAAGTAAAAAGAAGGACAGCTCATTGTCCTCATCTTCTTGTAAAAGGCAGAAGGAACCTAATTCCTTCAACTCATTATTTTTGTAAAAACGACAACGCATCATCAAACTGATCATATGGCAGACCAAAGACTATTTATACACAGTAAAGGTCAACCACTATTCAGCACAGGAAAGGCCAAGCTACTATTCCAACAGTAGAAGCCAGGTTACTATTATCAACAGTAAAAGTAAAGATTCTGTGGCAGACAACCCACTGTTCATCCACAGTAAAAGTCAAGATTCGGTGGCAGACAAGTCACTATTCGTCCACAGTAAAAAGTAAAGATTCTGTGGCAGACAAGTCACTGTTCATCAACAGTAAAAAGCACACAGTAAGATTCCTAAATTTTATATATAAAAAGAGCCTCTCCTCTTTGTGAAGGCATTGTCCAATTATAGGCAATCCTAAGCCTAAAAGCTTAGTTAGTAAATCTCTCTCCTCTCTTTCCAACGTCCACTGTAAGGATTCAAGGTTAGAGATTCTTTAAACTTTGTAAGTCTAATCTTTTAAATTTTGTATATGTCTTTCAATTTTGTAAATCAAATTTAATTTTTGTAATTAAATAAAGTTTTATATTTTCAATATAAATTGCTACTTCTTAAAGCCCTGTTAAAGGCTTTCTTCTCTTCTCCCTCCACATTCTGACTTAATTCTGAGGACAAAAATCGGGTCCGTTCCATGGGGGGCTCTCACTTTGTGACCTTGTGACGAAGCAGAGGCTCTTACCCCCAGGTTACCCTATTCGACGAATGCGGCTCTGTGGCCAAGGACCCTCGTTTGGGTGGGGACGCCACTTAGTTTTGCGCGTCAGCCCTTCAATGGGGTAGGTTGGGCGTGTCGTGAGGCACAAAATCGATAAAGCCCGTAAAACAGAATTAAGTGGTACCACAAGTTATCACGATCCTGAGGTGCGGGTAACCAGTCCCCTCTCGCTTAGACCTTCGGACACCTAAGCAGCCGGATTTGCGGATTTGTTGGATATGGAAAATAGAGATTTCTCTTAGAATGACAACAACTACAAGGGAATCTCCATGGTCTTTAGTTGAGTTAAGCTAAGGATTGAAGCTATGAACTGATTTCTTGAAAGATGATGAAGAAACTGATGTGTTTATTGTAGGTTATGAGAAAAAAAATATATATAGAAACAAGAAACAAGATAGTGAGTAGAATATGGGGTTAGATATAGTTTGTGGGTTATAGCTTACTTTAACTTTAAGAATGATGACATGAGAAGTAATCCGGCATATAAATTCCTTTTCAAACGGTGAATTTGTTAGCTAATGTTTATGTGATGAATAATGGAATTCTAGAATCGTCTAAACGGTTATCGAATTGTTTAGCTTTCTAAATTGTAATAAGAATAGAGAATGTAAGATTGCAAGTTATCGGTGATTATTGTGATGGGCTGTGTGGATTGAATGAATATATAGAGAGTATTTTACATTATCTTAATAGGTAGAAAGTCCTATTTTTAGGAGAGGTTCTGTCGAAATTTCGATAGAATCTAGGCTAGTTATATTTAATGGACAAGTTAATAGGTTTGTTTGGAATAATTCTTTAATTTGATATATTTAAAATAAATCTCTTTATTTACTTCAGTTATTTCCTTTTGCATTTATAATTTATTAGATTGTTCGAGTTTGTCCATCGCTCCTGCAAATCAAAAATCCAAGAGCTTCCTCTCTTCTTAATCACTGTGAATACTAATAAACAACGCATTACCATCTGCATAATGCATAGTTACATTACCACATAATGCTATAATTACCTATTTATTTAATTAGTAATTATTTATTTTTATAGCATGAATATTCATTACTTTATACTTAAGTATATATGTGTATATTTATGTGTTTGCATAACAATATTTGTTTATTTAATTGTGCTTGCATTTAAATGTCATGTTTGATTAGATGTGTTGTGATGATGATTCGCCATGAGCGTGGAATTGGGATAAAGTGGGTCACCATTGGGTTTATGAGAGCAGTCTTTAATACCGTCAACCAT